>NW_024354500.1:7294035-7369169 GCF_902729225.1 Pteropus medius | reverse complement strand
TTTTCTTTATCCAGTCATCTGTCAATAGACACTTTGGTTGTTTCCACATCTTGGCTATTGTGAATAATGCTGTAATGAACAGAGGAGTGCAGATATCTCTTCGAGGTAGTGATTTTATTTCTTTCAGATATATACCCAGAATTGGGATTGCTGGATCACATGGTAGTTCTATTTTTAATTTTTTGGGGAACCCCCATACTGTTTTCCACAATGGCTGTACCCATTGACATTCCCCCCGACAATGCATAAGGGTTCCCTTTTCTCCACATCCTTGCCGACACTTTTTATCTTTTGACATTTTGATAATAGACTTTGGCAATAACCTCTTAACAGCTGCTCTTCCCCTAGCATTCTAGGAGGGAGCCAGTAGCCCCAAAAGAATGGTGTTGATGTGTAAACCCATTGTAGGCTCCATGTCTTCCAAGGAAGCACACCCCATTGCTGCCTTCTGTACTCAACACACCGTAAGAATGAACTTCATGACTGTAATGCACTTCCAGCATGGTCAGCATCCAGCCTGAATGATTTCCGTGACTATAAGGATGTATTCGTTGAGCCAACATTAATACTAATGATCAGTAGGATAATGGCCTTGTAATGCTTGGCTCATCAACCACCTTCTCTTCATCTCTTAGCACAAGACGCACTTACTAATTATAAATTAAATGATCTGTTTCATTATTGAACGAAAGTACTAAGTATAATGCCTTGTATCTCCTACTATTAGCTGACACACATTCCTGGGTGTGTTTTCCAATGGGGAGCCAACACTCAAGTCATATAAATTCTGGAGACTGTCATTCCACTTTAGGGGGAAAAAGCAAGACAATTTGATTATTTCTAGGCTTCTAAAAGGAGGTCTCTAGTTTTGTCTCTCTCCCTTCCAGTTAAGAGGCTACAGTGGCCACTGTGAGTGGCTCTAATTTGCTGGTAATTATGTTACCCATCAGTACTCAGAAGTCTAGGGTAGAAATGCACACCTGGGCAGCAGCTGGAGGCCAAGAGTTTGGCCTAAAATGACTGAGAAGAAGAGCGGAAGGGGTGACAGTCTGTATCTGGGTTTCATAGTTCAAGGAGGAGCTCCCATACTCAGTCATGCTGGCCCCTGAGAAACACAATGGCTCTCTGGCCAAGGAGTGTAGAGGTGGGCCAAGTGTGAATAAGACTGGGACAGGGCCAGAAGCTAATCTGAATTCAGTGGTGGAATTATGATGAGGTTTAAAGATTTCCAAGGGGCTAATCAAATGCTTTTTAGGACGTCATATGAAACGAATGCCAGTTAGTTCCAGGCGGCTACTTTCCAAGGTAGCGTTTGGGATTTTTGTTTATTCACCACTTAATTCAAATTCCATGAAGTCATTCACTGAGCTAAGCAGGACAATGGCCACAGAGCCTGCAAGGACACCTCAATGTGTACACAGCAAGGAGAGGAAAACAATGTCCAGCACCTGGGGCCACAGGAGGGTGTTCTGAGCAGAGGGAGAGGGGTCCTAGAAGGAGGCCTCAGAAACAATACAGACCCACAAAGGAAAATGCCACTGGCGCTGGCTTACACGCCCCATCAGCAAGATAATTAGAGCTGACAATAGAAATGCATGTTTCACAGGAAGAAAAAAAGCATCTAATTATGTCTGAAGGCTTCAGGTACAAGAGAAACTAGAATGTTTTAATGGTCTGGAAATGCAGATGATTTAGGGACAGCAAGCATTTTACATGGCTAGGAAGAACATAAACACAACACAAATTCTCACTTCACTGGAACACAATCAAAAAGGTCAAATAGCAGATTTTTGTGTATCAACTATACAGTGTGCCTCTTATTTTAAAGAGTGACTTTCTCGGCCCAGTCCCAAGAAAATAAGTGATTATGAGGGATTTGATCTATGAAAGACTTAGGTTATGCTATATGCATTTATATCCTGGTTTCCTTTAAATTTTACTGCTTTGGTATTGTATTATGGTAAATAATTCAAGGACTTCAGAATTTTAGGAGTTTTTACAGGTAAGAACTGGAGCTCGTAGAGTTTAAGTGACTAGGTCAGCATCCCAGAACTAACTAGGGGCAGGCTGGGGCCTAGGATACATGGTCCTGGGGGTCTCGAGATGGTGTCAACAAATCACTGAAGGGAAACTGAATTACATAAAATCTGGCTTCATCTGGAAAAATATTTCAATATAATCGATTTTTTTTTGAAAATAAGTAAAAAATGTATAAATGAAGTAAAAAATGTATAAATGAAGTGCAATTTATTACCTCAAACAATGCAGGTAATAAATTAACTGCAAGCCTCACCCCCCTCCCCAAGACCATTCTGGATAATTAAGTTTTCCAAATACTTCCAGGGATTCTAGAGATGGAGTAAATTCAAAAGGCATTCTTGCTCCCCATCTAGAGAAAAAAAAGGGTCTCCCATTTGACAAATGCCTGCTATAGGATAGAGACCATGCTGAGAACTTTCATATTTATCATCTTACCTAATGATGTGTATTCATCCATTAATGCAGATAAGGACAATTCAGCTCCAACCACCCAGTCACACCACAGCTGCTATTCTTTGGCCATCTCACATTACTCGGTGCACAGCTTCCCTTCCTACCCCAGCCCCAATCACACTGTCTTCAACTGGTTTGTCCTTTGACTTCTGATATTGGGATCGTTCTAGTTATCTACTTGAGAGTGGTGTGAGGAGTAGCAATGGAGCCTTCTATATGGGTACATAAAAAGAATATTACTGTGAAAATGCTGAGTGCATATGCAGTCCTCACTTTACCAGTTGGCCACTCTCCTGCTCTGCAGGAGTTGCAACAGATATTACTTAACAAGGGACTGGATTCGGTGACCCCCTCTGATGCCCATGTCTTGTTGTCTGTTTTTTTTTTTTTATGTTGAACTTGGATGCCTTTCTGTGGAGCAGGTGCCAGCCCTACTACTTCCTACAATCTTTTACATACCCCCTTTACTCATTTATATTATTTGCCAGGCCTCTGGAGGCATTTGGGTTTGTGACCCTGGGGTTTAATGCTAGTTGTACTCACTAGCTCCTCACATCAGGGTGATGGGGTCTTTGGATTTTCCTAGAGTTGCTGTGAAGAGCTGCTCAGTCGATCACCACACAACTTGGGGCTCTACTCACATAGACTAAGAATGTGAGCTTGACCCCTGAGAATTGCACAGGGCACAGCCTGCATAGCCCATGCTGGTGGCCCTAGTGTGGCACGCTGGGCCAGTGCACAGGGAACAAGTCTGGCCCAGAACACAAAACCTAAGACCGCTCAGTGTTATCCTTAGTCCCATGAAAATGAAGGGGAGTCAGGAAGATGGAAGAAGAGGAACTGTATACACAGTTCCAAGGGTAACCAACCTATTGATTTGTCATTGTAAAGCCCATCCTTTGAATTCCTGAAGCTCAAAACATCCAATAAATGTCATCTTTGGACAGAACAGGTCCAGCTACCAGTGTCTCCAAAGGACAGAAATGACTGGACTCACTGAAGTAATTAAGAAACCTGAGTAGGGTTTTTCAACAATAGTGAGAAAAGCAAGTTTACACTTCTTAGAATCTTACTATATTAACTGTAAAAATTACTGCTTGCTTTTACTTCTCTCCCCAGGCAAGGAAGGTGCTGTGAATACTGTCATTCTTTAACTCTCAAGGGAAATCTAGTGCTCCTTCAATCATTTGAAACAGAAAAATCATAGCAACAGTCCCAGTGATTCAGATCCCACATCTAGGACTGTACCAAACTTTGGTTGAACTACTCAAAACCTGAAGAGTCAGTGAACTAGAAACTATGAGTGACTGTGAGCCACAGGTGGGGTTCAGTTCCTTTAAAGAAAGATGCTCTGTTCAGATTCGTTTCTGTGAGACTTGAATCAAATAGAAACCGGCTATTCACAAACTAAACAAGTGGGTGATTTGGACATCAGCTCCGAGTGGGGATGTGGCACAGGGTCCACCTTGCAGCTCCTATTCAGCCAGTTGTCTACAAGTCAATGAGCTTCCATTAGCAAACACACAAACAAAGCAAACTACTGTACCTCCTCAGGCAAGCTGACCACCAAGTCATTTTTCGTCTGTCCGACCAGCGCCTGCCAGAAGTATTCACTGCATGCAGCCAGCACAGCCCGGTGGGCCCGGAACTCCTTCCTCTCCACGATCAGAGTCACGTCACAAAGAATATCCTTTTTCCGCTGGTCATTGAGGCCCAGGAGGATGTTGGTGCAGTGGACTGTGGACTCATACACATACATGGGGGAGTCAGGCTTCTCATCCACAGACATGCCGTTCACACCCTGAAAGAAAGACAGGCCGGGTCACCATAGCTATTTGAGTCAGAGAGAAGATGAGAAAGAACTTCACAGTTCCCGTGTCTCACTGCCATGAGCCAGGCAGAAAGGAGCAGAAATGCTCATTAGCATATTCATGCTCAGCGCAATGAGCTCAGGAAACATATCTGGGCAGTCGTGTTTTATGGCTGACCTTTATCTTTCCCATTTACTGTGTCCCTTTACCCAATGGAAACAAAGCCACATCTTTTAATGGAACACCCAAAGCATTTAAAACACATACAAACTTTAACACTTGGTAGTTTTTATTTTTCTGGTTGACTAAAAAGGAACTTTCACATATACACAGTCCCATTTCAAGTATTAATTGAGCTTTTTATTAAGAAGAAATGAATCATTTTGAAGTATTTGTAATGCTTTCTTGATTTAAATACATTTAAGTTCCTAAGCTGAAATGTGGCTTAGATAACAAGCAGAGTAAATATCGAATCACGATACATAATTTAAGAAGTGAACTAAACTGTATATGTACTAAAGAGTAGATAACGTCGGCTATTCCAGCTGCCTTCCGCCACTTCCAGACAAAGCACAACCAACACAATGCTATTGTTGCTCATGAAAGCTCTTGAAAAGAAGTGGGATTGTGCTGTCATTATCCCAGGAGATCTGATGTAAATCCTCCTTAAGGAAACACAATATATCACAATAGGAGTCATAAGAAAGATATATTCAACAGTGAAGATTGCTTTAACAAAAGGGTTCTTTGCTTTATAAAGTATCTGCTGACATATTTTTAAAAACAGTGTCTGTAATTAATTTATATAATATAGTTTTCCAGTAACATTTACTACTCGTATGAATTCCAATAGTGAGTCTTAGTTTCTTTTGGCTTTATTCTTATTTATTTTTTTAACAGCTTTAACATACAATAAACTGCATACATTTATAGTGCGTAATTGGATATATTCTGGCATATGTATGCAACTATGAAACCATCATCACAATCAAGACAGTGAACATATCCTTCATCACCAAAAATCTCTCTTTGACCCTTAATACTCCTTCTCTTGCACTTCTCTCTGCCTTACCTCCTGAAACCATAGGTCTGCTCTGATACTATATATTAGCTGGCATTTCCTATATTTTATATAAATGGAATCATACAAATTTTATCTTTTTGCATCTGGCTTCTTTCATTCGGCATAGTTATTTTGCCATTGATCCAACTTGTTGCCTCCATCGATTGTATGTTCCTTTATGCTGAGTTGTGTTTTAGTATATGGATATATAGCACAGTTTTTTATTCATTTATTTGGCTACTACAAATAAAGCTGCTAGAGATTAGTGCATAAATCTTTGTATGAACACATCCTTTCATTTCCCTTGTGTATTCTACCTAGGGGTAGAATAGATGAATCCTTTGGTATGTGTAAGTCTAACTTTTGAAAATATTGCTTCTGTTTTCTGAAGTGGTTGTACCATTTCACATTCTCAACAGCAGTATATGAGAGTTCCAGTTCTTTCTCATCCTTAGCATCACTTGGTATGGTCATTTATTCTAATTTTGTCCATTCTAATAGGTATACTCTGGTATCTCTTTGTGATGTTAATTGGCTTTTCTCTAATGACTGAAGATACTGAGCATCTTTCATGTACTTATTCATCTACTTATATTCTTTGGAGAGATGTCTATTTCAGATCCTTTGCCCATTGTGCATTGTTTTCTCCTCTTTATTACAGGCATGCCTTGTTTATTGTGCTTCACTTTATTGCACTTCTTACAAATGTTACATTTTTTTACAAATTAAAGGCAAGACCCTCCACCAGCAAAAAGATTATGACTCGCTTTATTGCAGTGGTCTGGACCAGAACCCACAAAATCTCTGAGGTATGCCTGTATCGAGTTTTGAGAACTCTATATATTCTGAATAAAAGTCCTTTATCAGGTATGTGATTTCCAAATATTTTCTCCCACTTTGTAACTTATCTTTTCATTCTCTTGATGGTGTTTTTCAAAGAGCAGAAAGTTTTCATGTGATGAAGTCCAACTGAGCAATTTTTTTCTTTTATGGATCATGCTTTTGGTGTTGTATCTAAAAAACCTTTGCCTATAACAATGTCACATCTTTTGTCAAATTAATACTTATATATTAACATTTTAATGCAATTATAAATAGATTTGTTTTTTAATTCCAATTTCTGATTTTTCATTACTAGTATGTAGAAATATAAATGATTTTTGTGTATTATCTTGTATCCTGAAGCTTTGCCTAATTTCCTTATTAGTTCTCATAACCTTTTTTGTTGTTGTTTTTGAGTATATTCCATAGATTTTCTACATAGAAGATTATGTTGTCTATAAATAGAGACATTTTACTTCCTTTCCAACCTGGATGATTTCAAGTTCTTTTTCTTGCCTTACTTCCTTGGCTAGAACCTCTACTACAATGTTGACTAGAAGTGGTAAGAGCAAATATCCTTGTCTTGTTTCTGATGTTAGGGGGAACATATTCAGCCTTTCACTGTTATGATGGTAGCTATAGGTATATCATAGATGCCTCTATTGACTTGAGGAAGTTTCTTTCTATTCCTAATTTCTGGGAAGTTTTTTTTTTAAGTCAGAAACAGATGCTGGATTTTGACAAATACTTTTCTGCATCTATTAAAGTAGTCATATAGTTTTTCTTTTTAGCGTGTTAGTATGGTGAATAATATTAATTGATTTTTGAATTTAGCCAACTTCACATTTCTAGGATAAATTCCACTTGATCATAATGTATTTATTTGCCTTTTTACACATTGTTGAATTCAATTTGCTAACATTTTGTTAGCAGGTAGCACTCAATTGGGTGGAATAATTAATGTTCTAGAATATAAATGGTGTGCTTAATTCATAAGAAGCAGGAGTCATGTTTATAAGAGACATCTCATTTTTCTAATCTTTACTAATGCACCTACACTAAAAAGAGAGAAAAGGATACAAAGCCATAAGTTCTTTAGTGAAATATGAAATGAAACAAAATCAAAAGAAAAATGAAAGTGAGGTTCAGCAGAAAGAGGAGTGGACTAGGGGTCCTGGGCTTTTGGTTCCGCTCCAGCACTGACTAACTTTTTGGATTTTGAATAAATCACCCAACTTTTTCTGGACCTGCTTCTATGTTTGTAAAATGAAAACTATGGACTAGAAGACCAACAAAGTTCATACAGATCTACAATTCTATGAGTCTAAGAGTTTATAAAAGTAACACCAAGTTTATCATAGGGAGTGGGATATTGTCATTTTAGCTGAGAGAAGAAACTAGCTTTCTTTGACCTTATAAAGATCAATTTTGTACCCTCTTTTATTGTCGTTGATGTTGCAGAGCTAGTTACAGGGAATGGAATGGACAATATACAGGAGGAATCCAAAGCCTTCTGGGAGAGAAGGAACTAGGACTTCAACCACTGGATTCCATAGGTTCCAAGTTAGGAAGATCTGTCTGTATAAATCATGGTATCCCTGAGTAAATCAAGAAGAACAAGTCCTTTGAAGTGAAATTACCTTTAGGAAATGGAGAATCCAAACCTAGAAGGACATTTTGACCTAATTTATAGAGCTGGTGCTATTAGTTCCTCTAGTCCTGGCTATCTTAGCCCAGAGGTTTGTTCTGGGAATCATGGCTGAGCAAGGGAGTACAAACAAAGAATATGTCACCTCGGAACCCAGAGTGGAGTTCCACTGAGGGGCCTGATGATGGTACAGCAGCACTGGACAAGGATCTACCCCACCAGGTAGGGGCAGTTATCAATAATGGTGAAGCCAAGGCAGTAGATGAACTCTCAGATTCCAGTTCACAAGGAAGATGGTCTCTTCCTGGGTCTAAGACAGGGCAAGGGAGTGGTGGGGGTCTCAAGGAAAGACTTCATATCTTGACAATAGGGCATATTTGGGAAAATAAAGATGTTGCAATATGTGCACCCCAAGCTGATGAAGCAGGCTATTATGACAGTCACATGGATATGGACGTTTGCTTTTTGGGCTACATCTATCTCCCAGAGAGTTTTAGAAGACATTTAGAACATATCAGATCTGTTCGCAAATTATATAATCTAAAATCTACCATTCCCATGAAGTTGTTGCTAGACTTTAACCTGTCTAAAGATATTCTTGATTTTATTACATTATTCCTGGATAATTCTTCCTTATGTCATGCCAGCACCACTCTATTCCTCTTTGCCTTCACATTCCTATTGAATCTTATCATCCCCCTCCCTGTTGGCCCCACTTCATGCATAATGGGACATACTGCTTCTACTTCTTTTAGAAATCAGTCAGCCCTTCCCATCCTTTGATTATCATGGGTGCTCTTCTGGGAACTCCTCCAGTTTGTCTGTTTTTGACTGAGTAATGCCAAGCTGGATTCCGTTTCTCCTATCACTGCGTTATGTCCCATTAAGATTTCTTTTTTCACTTGCCTTACTAATATTAATTAAACAGCAGTTTACCCCTAATGCAGCAAATCCTGACATCTGTTGCAGGATCCATAAGATCTAAGAATGAGATACTTTGTAGTGAGTAACAAAGCCCAGAATAGCATGTAGGAGTCTGACATCCAGTCTTTACACTAAGCACTAGACAATGTGTTAAAGTGTGTAGACATTAGCTGAAATCAGACTGTAAGGAAGCTTTCCAAAGGTTCTGATTTGGGCTTTGGCTGGATCTCATTCTTCTTTTTGGAGGCCAAAAATCTCAGCTGTACATGTACATATACATATACCCCAATCATCATATGGTTCAGCAGTAAAATTACTATTATCTTATCATAGTATGTTCACCCCCTCGAAAAGCTACACAGACCACAACTTTTATCGTCTAAGACACAGTATTAATGAAGGCAAACTCACTTATCACCGAACTCATCCACTATTTATTCATTATTGGGTCACATTAAAAAATTAAAATATCAAACAGTTTTGAAGGTAAAAGTATAAATCAAAAAAGCTAAAGAAAATCTACAGTGGGAAATCTGAAAGGCTGCAATTCACAAAAGAGTAGAATAGTAAGTTTTTCAGACAACCTGTCATGTCTAGAATGTTTCAGATGAAAAGAAATGAATATACCTTGCAGGTAATGAAAAAGACCAAATTATAAACTATTTCACTTGAAATTCCAACCACGTTTCCTCTAGAAACAGTGCATTAAGTAAATACTTCTATGAATCAATCACTAAATTATTAAGTAATTGCTTAGTAAATTTCTGTCCTTATCAAGCATGCTTTTTAAAAAAAGTTATTTACTATGAAATGGTAAGGGTTAGTTTTTATAAAAGAAAGTTATCAAGTCTATAGAAATTTGAGAGTGCACAGTGCCATTAAAATTACAATCTTATTACTTTTGGATTGGAAACACTTTTCAATTCCATCAAGACCTAAACTTCTTACTTAAAGTGGAAAGCAATCCAATTTCAGTATTTTCTAATGGAAAAGTGCAGTGCCTGTCACTTAATGTCTCTCATGCTTTAGACAGCTAAAGTAAGGGTCTGATATAGAGCAGCTAAAATGTTCTGTGTTCTTTATTTACTCAAACACTCCATCTGCATGTGTACTAGTTAGTGCCAAGGGAACTGAAATTTAAGGTTGTTGTTAGGAGGAAGCACTTGTAATTGTATCAGATCCTTAATAGCTTGGAATGATTCTCATGCTTCACTATAAACTTCCATTTTCCTTGACCTTTTGGGAGGAAGTTCAATTTACTGACATCATTTGTGATAATGGTTTTTACTGCACAGTTGAAAAATATTTTTAAAAAATTAGTGACAGTCATAATAAGCCCAGTTCTTTGGTGCTGATGTTGTTTCACTTATTCTTTTAAACAGAGCAAAATAAAAAATAATGTAAACTTCCAAAATATCCAATAACAAAATAGTTACAACTGTATGGCGAGGCAGGGTGTGATACACAGGCTGAGCTAAAAAAAATAGTAGAACATTGGTAGCTGACTATATATATTAATCTAAAGGTAATAAAGGATTAAAGATACAGTGTACATCCATCAACCTGGAAAGCATTAGAAAGTTTGACAATATCTAGTGTTTGTGAAGACGTAAGGCAACAAGGACTCTCATACATTGACGGCTGATTCACCCTCTTTGGAAAACAGTTTGGCGTTATTTAGTAAAGCTGAAGGTGTGACCCAGTAATTCCATTCCTAGGTTATACCTAAGAGACACTCCTGCATGTCCATAATAGGAACTCTATACAAGTGTGTTCCTAGCATTGTTCAGTTTAACTCCCAACTGGAAATAATGTGCAATGTCCATGAGTAGCAGAATGAATAAATACACTGAGATACAGTCATATATTCATATTCAAATTCAAGCCACATGCAACAACATGAATGAATCTCACAAATCTAATGTTGAATACTGAGCTAGAGAAGCAAGACACAAAATAATAACACTCAAATTCCATTTATATCAAGTTCAAAAACAGGCAAAACTTAAAGATCTAGGGACATACATAGGTGGTAAAACTATAAAGAAAAGACTCAGAGGTTCTGTTTGTGGGGAGAGAGTTGCTATTGGAAAGTGGCACTAGGGGGTCTCAGGTGCTGTCACAATGTTCTATTTCTTGACATTGGTGATAAGTAGATGTGTGTTTACTCTGTGTTAAATTACATAGTTGTCATGCACTTTGCTATATCTATATTATATTTTATGATTAAAAAATCCCAGCTAACCCCAAATGAAAGTTATAAGAGAAGGCTAACAACTCAAGTTACCCTGTCTTGGGTTCTGTGACCTAATTACAAAGGTCCTAGGGTGGACTTTCGATTTAAATGAAAACACACGCCCACGACTTACAGCCTACCATTTAAGGTTAGAAGGGTCCTTAAAGGGAATCAAAGCGACTGATTCCAATTTGTACATTTTAAATCAGAGTCTGCAAAAATGGGCAGAATGTGGGGACAAAACCTTTTGGGAGGTGGTAAAAAATCTGGGTCCAGACTTTTGCTTCAGAGCAAAACCCTTTTCAGAGATCCCTTGTTTCACCTTCCTTCCTGTGAAAGCCAAATCACTTCAATGCACTTCTCCTTCCTTAATTATAAAATGAGGAAATGAACTAGGTGACCTGGCAAAGTATTTCTAGTTCTAATTTCTATGGTTCTATGAGAGTACAGAAACTTTAGGAAAAACTTGAAACATGAGCTTTTCTAACTCATTCAACAACATGAATGAGGCTTTTTTAGAAAGTTAGAGATGCTCAAAATAACACAGCTGGCTGGAAAGGAAAAATACCATCACATAACTTGGGCCAGATGAAGAAGACAGGAAGAGCTGCCCAATGACAGTTTGAACTTTTACCCCTTATAAATGGAGTCGACTGAAAGGAAGGATGACCAAGGGCCAATTTTCTCCTATCAGTGGAACACGATGCCTATAAGTACTGAGCAACGGTTCAACACTTTGCTCTCCCCATACCCTCCGCCCTCTGCCCAAAGTAGTGATCTGGTGTGCAGCACAGGATCGCAGAAGCTGTCTCAGATATGTGGCTACAGAATCAAGTATGGCGTCCATCCTTTCTCTTGTCTGAGTCTCCACCCAGTGATGTAAGGTGAGACTACACTGTTTGGGGGCCAGAGGGAAGGCTATGGCTTGGGCTTAACAGTAACATAATACATATTCTGTCATCTAAAAGCATAGATGAAAAAATGACATGCTTTAAAATCATTGGGTGAAAGGGACTCTATGCCAAGTCATCTAAGATACATGATTACTGCTGGTGGAGGTTGTGTGATGGCGGGGGTAGGGGTATGAGTAAGGGAGGGGAGCAGGCATGGTGAAAGTGTGGAATTAGGGATTAGCAGATTTGAATCCGCGGCTATGTGATCATCTACCCTACTTTTCTTTTATATATTTTGATGCTTGCTTTTGGTTCTTTTGTGGTAACCCCCCAGCTAAGATTGTATCCAAAGCCCCCATTTATTCTGCTGAGGTAGGTCCTTTTCTACCTGTGGCAAGTTTTCTTTTTCTATCTTGTCATTCCCAGTTTGTCTCTGGTGCTCTTTCTTTGCATCTATGTTCTCCATTTATATTCATTTCTCATACATCAATCTCTATTTCCTATTAGCATTTGCTTCTTGCCTATTAGGAGTTAGAGGACAGAGAAAAGTCATTTCTTTTCTACATTTTTCTTTATCAGGGCATCTGTGTGAAATATTCTTTCCCAGTGTCCCCTTTCCTCCCCTCCTAGCCAGAGAAATATTACCCTAGAGCTTAAGGCTGCTAATGTGAGAAGAAATTATGAACAGTGATTAGGAGGCTAAATGAGGGTGGTGGAACCTATTTACTTCATTAAGGTTCCTTCAGGGAAAATGCAAGGACGGGAAACTGAGAGATAAGGGTTAATACTAAAAGAATAAAAGATCCATTTGACTCAGTGCAATCTTCAGTCTGCCTGGATTCTATCAGACACCCTTCTCCATGGGGAAATCATTACAGAGAAATGACATGCAAACTGCGCCATAAAGCATCTGAGTCAAACCAGAGGGAGGATGACTCAACGGATCATTTTACATTTTAATAGAAGGCACTGCAGATTCGTACCTAGTGCACAGTTCAACACAGGGCGCACATACCCTCCCCAAAACTTCTCCATCGGGTAGGAGGGGAGTTCCCAGAACCTGACAGAAATTATTCTGTCTTAGAAAAGAACCAAGTCAAAACTTACAACAGAGAATCATACACTAAGAAAAGACAACAGATAGTCAAATGCAGAAAAAAGGGGAGACTGCAAGTCTAATCCCAACTTTAGCATTACTGTCAAACCTACTGTCAAAACCTGAACTGAGCCATCGGTGGACTTCATATCTGAAGGGGGAGGGGAGAAGAGGAAGAGGAAGAGGGAAGGAGAGAAGGAAGAAGGGAGAAGGGAGAGAAAATGGAGGAAAGAAGAGAACATCTAAGCGTTGTACTTAAAAATTTTTGCTCCTTAAATTAGCTTCGAGAGACTTTACTGTGTAAATTACTGTCAGAAGTTTACCCACAAGGTCAGTGACAATGCTGGGCTTGGGTGTCCATGTACAGTCAAGAAACAATATTAGCAATGCCATTGTTGCTAGCATGCTTTCTGGGCTAGTTACTGATTATCGGTGCTGATATGAATAACTTGCCAATGTTAGATTCATCTGACTAGGAATTACAATGCTCAAGACTGGATTATCAAACCTAACTCCTTCTCAGGGAGGTGACCTCCAGGTGCACTTTTGACAGAAAGAATATCCACAGTTATATGGCTGTTCATCCTTGTGATCTCTATCAATGTCTGCCCTGCTTCCTGAGAGGACACACTGCTTACAGGTGGGTAAGAAAACAGAAATGAGTCACCAAGGCTTGGCAGAAATACAGCCTTCACAGAAAAGGTTCTTAATAAGAGGAAAATTGCTTCTTTCACACATCAAGGTCTTTTGGACATCATGGTTCTGTCTGAAATATCTTCCCTGCAGAGATGCAAACCGGGATGGGTGAAGTTTAGATTGCAAGATGGTTCATCTGGTAACTAGAACAATCAAAACTCAGCACCCAAGGCAGGCAACATCTAATTGGGGCAGAGAAGTCATCCAGCTCAAGGGTCATTTTGGGAAATGATTTGGGAAAGATTTGTGAATTTCTACTGAAGCCTGGGTACCCTTACTCCTGTTTTTCTATTTAAAAGTGATTAAAACCACAAGGCTAATCCATTGGTCAGCAGTTTGTGAAATCCCATATCAGGTAATAAAAGCACTTGGACCATCTGTCACCATATAGGAGATCAAACGGAGCTGGAATATTAACACACATGTGAAATGGTCTCCTGGGAGAATGGGGAAAAGGCAGGAGGTCAGTGAAGAGAGATGGGGGGCAGGAGGATGTGCTCAGAGCCTTCCAAGTCCCTGTCCTGTCCTTGGCAGCCCCTCAGAGTAATGATGATTGTTACCAACAGAGACAGGGACACAAATGCTTCCTGACACTGAGTATGCTGTTTAAAATATAAATCCTATCATATGCCTATACTATAACACCACTCACATACACCATTTGTACGCCACAGGATATGCTTCAGATAATGCAAAGTATATTAAAGAAAGGATTATTTTCTAACTTACTCATTATAAAAAGTCAAAATTGCACTGCCATGGGGGAAGAAAATGCCCTCTTTCTAAATGGTTAGGAAGGGGTTTCTGGACAAAGGCCAGCCCTCAGGCCAGGTGATACTGGAGAAGCACAGAGAAGCACCAGAAGCACCAGCCAGGAAGAGACTTCTCAGCTGTTCTTGACTCTACAATGTACCTGCTTCTCCTTCTATTCCTAGACAGAAGGGCCTCAGTTTGAGTCCCTGCTCTCCCACTTCCTAGCTGAAGGGCTTTGGGTACATTAATTAGAGTCTGTAATCCTTGGTCTTTCCATCTGCAAAAGGGCTATGGGAAGATTAAATAAGACAAAGCAATAGGTATTTATGATGGTCTTTGTTTTACAGTTAACACTTCACAAATAAAATTATTATGAAAAGAAAAATAAATCTTTGTACATTACATTAATTTGTAGTTCTGCACAGATGGAGAGTTTCTTATCTTGAGTAAAACTGGGCTGCACGAAGAATGATGTATATCCTTGTTTGCCAGATTCTCCTGCTTAAATTTAGGGAAAGGCCAATTTGCTTGATTTCCATCCACGGCCTGTGAGAAAATGATGGGACAATTCATGGGACCTGGCAACTTCAGCTGTGACACCATTGCAGTCTTTCCTCCACAACATCCTACAATAACCATGAAGGTCAAAAACGGCAGTGGGTCTGAGAGCTCTCGGAGAACTTTAAAGTACTCTGCTTGCATCAGGAATTATCTTCACCACCATTTGACTAATTCTTCACATCATTATGTCAAGATTGTCTACTCTTATGGGCACTTAACCCCGATATATTTCTCTTTCATACCAAGAGAAGGCACCTGGCAGATGAGTGACTTGTATTGCTTCTCATCTAGTAACATTTCCTAAAAGATTCTATTCCCTTATATTTGCTAAAAGTGCATGCTTTGAACAATCCACCTTCTTGTTACAGGCTTTCCTCTCTGCTATCTTTGCATATGTTTCATAAAAATCAGAATTTGTAGTTCTGTACAGACTGCCTCTCTCATCATAAGAGGCAGTAAGGTGTAGTGGTGACAAGCCATGCTCTGGAGCCAGTCTGTTGGCATCTAAATACGGACTGCTATGTCCACTCAGACAAAGCCCATAAGCTCTCTGTAAGCTTTCCTCATCTATAATACAGTTGTCATCAGGAGTAAGCAATTTAAAACACAAATACGCAAAGTTCTTAGAACAATTCCTAGAGTGTCACAAGCACTCACTAAATACGGTACACATTATGGTTTACAGAGACAGTGTAATGGTTGAGAATACAGGCTCTAGAGCCAGGCTGCCCAGCTTTGAATTCTGCCTATGCCACTCACAAACTGCAAAATCTCCAGCAAGATACTTAACTTTTTTGTGTCTCCGTTTTCTGACTCATTCAAAAAGGATATGATAAACAGTACCTATCTGGCAGGGTTGTGAGGATTAAAACACTCCATCAGTTTATTTGTTCATTAGTTCATTAATTCACTCATTCAACATGTAGTAAGTGTTCAATAAAATTAGCTCTTCTTCCTCAACCATACCAACTTTCCCATTCACTTATTATTACCAGATTTACAAGGACTTGTCTTTTTTTTTCACATTGGAATTGTCTGCTTTATCCCTGCACACATAACTCAGACTCTCCCAGTCACCTTCCTGTCTCTTGGAATTAACAATAGTTCTCAAATTGCATGGATGTAGGGTGACTGGAGTGGGGCTGGAAATCTGCATTTTAACCCCATGGCAGCTGATCCAAGGCAGCCCTACAAATCAGGAATGTCCATCCTGCTGCTTCCTATTGATGACACGAGCAGCTTACTTAAGTTCTGTCTCCTTATATGAGAAAGGAAGACAAAACCTGCCTCCTCAGAGATTGTTTTGAGACTTAAGTGTGATGGCTCACTCCCTGACCTCCTTAAGGTCTTTGCTCAGACGTAACCTTTTCAGGAAGATTTTCTTGACCATCGTACTTAAACCCCAAGTCCAGACTCCTGCTTGCACTCTACCTTCCTTCCCTGCTTTATGTTACTTTTGTTTTTGCTGAGGTCTCTTTCAAATCTCTTCTGCACACATCTTCCTAAGCTCTCTGGAGCTGCCTGTCTTTTCTGGGCTGCCAGGTCACCTTGCCTATCCATTTATCCATAGAAAACTCAGTCTATTCTGAGCAACACAAATGTTAGAGAAAGCTAATAAAATGACCTCTAAGATAATACAAGCAAGATAACGGGAAAGTACAAAAGCTATAGGAAAAGCTTAGACTGACACAGTGAAAGAAAAGTTAACATCCGTAGAGTTTTTCAGTGCAAAGGTCTTAAGTGGGTTTATTTCCAAAGCTTTCTGGGTTCAGCTATTTATGAACAGTAAGAAATATTCTTTATCTATTGGTTCTGTATAGTGTGGGTCCTTGCAAAGTATAATTGAGCTCTTCTAACCTGGTAAAAGTCTCTTTGCTCCACTTCTGAAATATGGCTGTGAGTCTATCCCCCTAAGCTCGCAGCCTCCCTTCTCAAACTGCCGAACAGAGGACCAATCACGCCCTCCCTTTCAGCAGCACCTAGGCCTCCAAGCACACAGGACCCCCAACTGCATCCTCAGGACAATGTTTTCAGAGAATGACCAAGCTTGGCAGGACCACTGCCTGGGCCTCTGCACCTCTGGGCCACTCATGGCTCTGGAGGGTTTGGGATTGAGAGAAGATGGTAAGAAGAAGGTTTCTCATCTTCATTCCAAAATCGGACAATCACAAAAGCCACTGAGTAACTCTCCCTCGATTACTACAGAAATGTGCCTTAGTTCTACCAATAGTGGTCTGAGAACAAACTCTTCTTTAATAATTTAGAATTTGTAATTGTAAGACATTGGAGACAACACAACCAGTGTGAAAAACTACTCATGATCATCCTGGGAAAGTGGAGGTGCATTTGCAATAATCCCCAGAAACAATCTCCTGTGGATGGATTTCTGATCAGCTTAGAAAAGGATTGATTAAAAAACAGTATCCGTATTATAAAGTTCTCTATCACTATGCCTTCGAAATTCTTTGGAAAGAGAAACAAGTGTTCACTTGTTTTGTTTTTTTTTAAAGTGTATGTTTCTAAAGGAGACACTTGAAATCCAGAAAAAAGCATCACCTTTTTGAAAAAAAGTCAAATAAAATGGCACAGAAGTTCACATAAAATGCCTAACAATGTTTCTTTTCAATAGAACTCAGGCTGAGTGAAAGACATTCTTGGATTGTAAGCTTTGGCTGGTTACCTAGGTTGCAAAGGACACCGCGAGAGACTCATACCAGGATTCTTAGTTAGAATGCCAGTCAAAGAAAAGTTCATAATCCTTTCAGATTTTAAATTCTGTGTACTTGTGATGGGGAAAACCATTTAGCATCTCGGACAATTGGAAAAGAAGATTAGACCAGACTTCGTCTATAAAAATGTTCTGCAATATGGGTTATGCTCATCAAAGGCAGAGAGAAATGGCTTTTCAGGCTACAACACTGTTATTCTCTTTTTGAAACTGTGGTTATATGGAGACTGCTCATTGTTTACTTAGCATGGATACACAGAGACGTACACCAACTGTATCTATTGTATTAGCCTGATATTCATATCCAACATCTGATTACTTAAAATTGACCAGATTTGAAATCTATTAAGATCTCTTAATTATTTGCATTTGCTCACAGTTATTACGTTCTTTTAAGAAAACATGAAAGGCTTAATGATTAATGCACTAATTTCAAAAGCTTTCTCATACAGACTGGACTAGACTTCGTGGTCTTTACAGAATGATCATTAGTTAATGAACTCAGCACACTGAACATTTTGCAGCCACCTGAAACTCCCAAGTATTGTGTTGAGTTTTTGGCCAATTAATTATCAATTACAACATCATAAAACATTAGCACAAAAATAAGAATAATGAAATTTAATTATACATTATTCTTCTGAGTTGCTGCAAATACTATACAAGACTGATTCTGATTAATAATTCATTCAGCAATAAAGTATCAGGCAAGATAATTATGCAGTGCCACAATTCTCACACTGATTTCTATAATTACAGATTACAACAGTGTTAGCAATTTAAAAGGTTAGAGAACTGTAGTAATTTGCTATGTCATTCTCGGCTATATTAATGTCTCTCTTTGAGCACCAAAGATAATTGAAAATATAATAATGGACCAAATCAGATGGCTTGCCCATGTTCTCCTCACCTAAAACATCTCCAACTTGAGTACATTAGTAAAGTCAAGTCCTTGGTAATTAGCTTCTTTCATTAGTTAAGTAGCCCTACTACTCATATTTGGTTATAGCTGATCGAAGCAAGAAAACATGTAGGTATACATGCTGAAATATGCAAACATAAAAACATAACACAGAAACATAATCTATAGAAAAGATATAACATGGATACCGCTACACCTGGCATATAACTTACATCTGGCATGACACACATATATACATATGTATGTATAGCTGTATATCTGTATATAATTACCCCTCAGGTAATTAGACATGCCAAGGGACCCACATAATGGAAGCTGAATTTCTGTCTTTGGCAATACAGTTGAGTAAATAGCAAATGAAGAGATTCAAAGTTTATATCTGGGTTGTTTATATATTGTGACACAACAAACTATTCTTGCCTTCAAGTTCTATTACACCCTGAGAGTAAAAATAGACTTATCCTGCTAGGAATACTTACTCTGTTCTGCTTTCATTCCTTGGGAAAAATACCTGAGTAGCAACTGATAACCTCTTCCCATAATCAGTATTTAAATGAAATCTTTACCTGGGGTAAGGCCAAGTAAACAAAACATACAGTTCCACAAATAGAAAAATCACTTTCCTCTCTGCTCTTGATATTTTTGGAAGAGATGCACTGTAACACATCGTGGCTTTTCTCTCGAGTGCCTTCGAAACTCGACTAACTTCATGATCGACTAGCATACAGAAAGAGATGGAAAATTCACTAGGACTAAAATGTTAAGCATTATTTAACTGAGCTAGCAGAGTCTTTTGTGTGTCTTGTTGGGACTGGGGGTACCTCCTTCTAGAGTATGCCAGTGTCTGGATTCAAGATTTCATTACAGCTGACCCCAAAAGATGGTACAGAAAAACAGGGTAAAAAAACCAAAGTTTCATTCCAGCACTAGAAGGTACTTGTAAATCATCTGATTGAATCTCTTCCTTTTACAAATATGGAAATTTAGGCTCAAAGACATTGATTTACTCAAGATTACAGAACTACTCAGTAACAGAAACGGGCGAACCCAAATGTTTCTGACTCCCAGGCTTCAACTATATTGTATTAGAGAAAATACAGGAGGAAGAGCGAGATGGGTCAGCACATGGAGAGAATTTTTATTCCAAAATTAAACCCTTTTATTTACATTTAATTTCCCAAAGTGTGATAAGTATAAGATAGGGGGACAGTAGAGGAAGAGTAATTCTAAGAGAACATCATAGTACGAAAGCTCTTCATGTCTTTCTTCAAGTAAAAATAAAATGGGTTTCCTTGGTGTCATGAGCACAATTATAAAACGAAGCATTGTTTTTAATGAGGCCTAATCAGCTTTCTTTCTGGGCCACACGTAGGTGACTGGCATAAGATCAGATTGTATGATGCCACACTGAAATGTAAATGACCTTCCCCCTTTTTCGACTACTTCCTTTTCAGAGCCTTACTCTCAGTAGGGCAATAAAACAGGATCCCTGTATATTCCCATAAATTTGTTGATGGATTCACCAGGAGACCCCCCAGCAAGCCATGTTGTTCTCTGTTTTAAGTAGTGAACATTCGAGCTTGTGACAAAAAATAAAAATGTACAAGTCCTAAGTGTACACTCACTTGGTTTGGATAGACAACTATATCTGTGTAATCTGATCCTTATCAAGCTATAACTATAACCATCATCCTAGAAAGATTCCCCATCCAAGTGAATCCCCCCACACCCACCCAAGGTAACCACTGCTCTAATGTTTTTCTAACAAACTAATTTTGCCTGCCCTAGAATGGTTGAATTTTGAAACTATTAAAGACCTCATTTAAGTTAAGTGGTTAAATGTTGTTCTGTTTTACTTCCTTCAGTCAACAAAATATTATTGGGCACCCACAATAAGTCATATTCACTGGGAGCCAGTAACAACAAAATAATTATTTCATTAAATTAGAAAAATAACTTCAATGGTGGTGAGAATTGTGGGATTAATTATACCTCAAGGGCAATTTGGATGCACAACCAAAAGGGAAGCCACACACCACACCCTGTGCCTGTTACTCATTTGGAAACTTGCTGACTCTTCGACAGAAAAATAAAACCCATAGCCATGCCCAGCGAAAAATGAGGGCTCTGCACGGTCCTTGGAGTAAATCTGAAAAATGAGGCTTTTTTTAAAAAGCCCGTCTGCAGACCACCATTATTGCTCTATGATGAAGGTGAACAGTCACAATGTGTCAAGCCATAACCTATAAAGACCTACTCCCAGTTTTATAGATCTGGAAAATCATGAAGGAGGCTACCAAAGGAGCCAGAAAGCTCTTCGTTTGTTTTCCATTAGCTTAACTGTTGGTAGTCAGTGGATTAGGCCCTTATTTCCCAGCAGCTACATGACTACCAAGATGATGACACCCTTGGTAGACACAGCATTGGGTTACTTCTCTCTGCAAGAGCTCGACAATGGCATAAATCAGTCACTAAAATGGGATTAAAATGTTCTTCTATAGCAACTCCAAGACTCTTTAAAAATTCTCCATTAACCCTTGTTATGGACGGATTCTGTCCCCACCCCCAAAAGGTATGGTGAAGTCCTAACTTCTAGTACCTTAGAATGTGACCTTATTTGGAAATAGGGCTGTTGCAGATGTACTAGTTAAGATGAGGTCATACTAGAGTAGGGTGGGCCCCTAATCCACTGTGACTGATATTTTTATAAAAGGAACTCCATGTGAAGACAGAAGAGATGCAGTGAGAACACCATGTAAAGATGAAAGCAGAGATTAGAGTGAAGCACCTATAAAACAAAGAATGCCAAAGATTAATGGCCACCACCATAGGCCAGGAGAGCAAGGAAGGATACTTCCCTACAGGTTTCTTAGGGAGCATGGTCCTGCAGACCCTTAATTTTAAACTTTTAGCAACCAGAACTGTGAGACATTAAATTTCTGTTGTTTTAGGCCACCTAGTTTGTAGCACTTTTTTATAGCAGCCCTAGAAAACTAAAACAATCTTAAAAAATATTTTCCCCCCTTTTTGATAATTAAAAAACCAAAATTTACATGCAGAAAAGTGAAGTGTATTAACCTTAAGGGTACAGATCAATGAATTTCTACAATTGAACACATCCATGTAACCACTACCTAGATCAAGAATATTACTGGCAACCCAAAAGTCTCCAAGTTATTATCCCCACCAAGATAACAGCCATTCTAACTTCCTTCACCACAAATTCGTTTTGTTTCCATGACCTTTAAATATATGAAAAAATATACTATATCTTTTTTTTTTAGGTGTGTCCAGCTTCTTTTGCTTATTATGTTTGTGAGATTCACCTATGTTCAGTCTAACAGTGGTTTCTTCTGAAGACAATTTAAAAAATAGTATTAATGTTTTTTGTTTGTTTTGGTTAGTACAAATTTCAAAAGGTACAAATGGTATACAATGAAATCTTCCCATCCCTGCTTCCCAGTTCCACAGTTTCATTTCCTGGAGGCAAATAATGCTTCCTGTGTATCCTTCTAGCGAGATTTTATGCCTATCTAAGTGAAGGTATATACTTTTATGGATAAATCTTTCCCCTTTTTTACACAAAACTTAACATACTACACTACTATTATGCATCTTGCTTTTCTCTTAAAAATATTTCTTGGGATCATCCCATGCCAACATATAAGAGCTTCTTCATCCTTATTTTATAGTTATATAGTATTCAACTACAAGAACATAGTATAATGTATATTATCAATTCTTTATTGATAGCCATTTGGGTTGTTGTCAATCTTGTGATATTATGAGGTTGCAATTTGGAACCTTGTAATTTTGCACATCCATATAATTTCTTCAAAGCATAATTGCTGCATCAAAGGATAAAAGCTTTTGTTAATTTTGATATTGCCAAATTGTTCTCCATTTAGAGTGTACCAATTTAAACTCCTACCAGCAATGTACAAGAGTATGTGTTTATCCATAGTCTTGCTAATAGACTGTGTTCTCAAACTTAAAAAAAAACCTGCCTTCTTGGTAGGTAAAAATAACATCTTGTAGTTGTAATTTACATTAATTTTTTAATAAATTAAGCTGGATATAGTTCATATGTTTTTAAGCAGCTATTTATATTTCCTTTTCTTTAAATTCTATGTTAATAACCTATTTTTTTTCCTATTACATTATTGGTCTTTTTTCTTAGTGTCTTAGAGAAGCTCTTTTAATGTTAGGGAAATCACTCCCTTACAAAACATTTTTCCTGGTTTGTCAGTTGTCTTTTGCCCTTGTTTATGATGGTTTTGTCCCTCAAAGTGTTTTGATTTTTATATATTTGAATTCATTTCATAGCTTTCCTTTTATAGCTTCTGGATTTTGTATCATACTTTGAAAGGTCTTCCCCACTTGTGGATAAAAACAATTTCCCCCTGGATTCTGTTAATACTTTTAAGTTTTTGTTTTTTTTTTTTTAATGTAAGTCTTTGATCTATTTAGAATTTATCTTGAACTATGGGTAAAGGAGGTCAAATATATGGTGACAGAAGGAGATTTGACTTTGGGTGGTGAATATACAATGCAATATACAGTTGATGTATTATTGAACTGTATACTTGAAATCTATGTAATTTTAGTAACCAATATCACCCCAATAAATTTAATTAAAAATTTTAATTTGATCAATAAATTTTATTCTTTCCAGACAGCTATTAGTCATCCTAGCAATATTTATTGAACAATCCAGTTTTACTACACTGATCTGAGATGACTTTTTAAATATAAATTAAAATTACAAATGTATTTGAAATTATTCCTGGACTCCATATTGTACCATTGACCTGTTTATCTAATTAATGCCCTAATTCAAATATATAAATATATTTGTTATATATTTTAAGTCTAAATGCGTTTTATGCTTCCAATTCCTTTCTCTAGTCCTATATCAGCTAGTACATTCAGAACAATGTTAAAGAACATTTATAACACTGGGCACCCTTGCCTTTATTCTTTCTGACATAACATGGCTTCTAGTGTTTCATTATCAAGCATGAGGCTCAATTTGGGGTGAGGTACATATGTTCTATAATATATGTTAAGGAGGTATCCCTCACTTCCTATCTTATAAAGTAGTTTTTTAAGTGAAAAATGGATGTTGCATTACCTCAATAACTTTGCAGCATCTATGTAGATGATCAAATGAGTTTTCTACAAAGATCTATTAATATGGTAAACTAAATTAATAGATTTACCAGTAGTATCGTATCATCTCTGCACCTCTGGAATGAACCTCATTTGGTCATGGTACTCTGTTTTTTTGAAAATGCTGCTAGACTCGCTTGCTAATTTTTTTTTATTTAGAATTTTACATTAATGTTCTTCTATGGTAGTTTTTCTGATGGATTTTCCTCCTCTTTGGAAGTCAGAGTGGGTATATTATATTTTCTTAGATAATTATGCATTTTGCGTAGGTTTTCCGATTTATTTGTAAAAAGAAATCAGAAGAGTTGAGTTAAAAAAGCTACAAGGTTTCTTTTTAATATACCTTATATTCATCTTATTTTTATTATTTCTTCTAGTTTTATTGATCAACTTAGGTAAAGTTTCCTGCATTTTTTTCTAATATGCTTTTTGCATTTGTTAATCAATTTTTCAGTTTTTGAATTCCTGGTTTTCTGTTTTTAATTTATTATTTCCTTCCTGATGTTTTTCTTAGTTTTGTTTTATTGCTCTTTTTCTAACTTTTTGAGTTAGATGCTTAATTCATTTCTTTTTTTTTTTTTTCTTATTTATCAAAATAAGTATTTTAGCCTACGAATTTTTTGACTACTGTTTTAGCTGCATCTCCTGGATACTAATAAGACTACACTTACTTAGCTCTGGTTGGTCTTAGATAGTAGATGTTTACCTAATAATTGTATATAAAATAAACTTTAGAAATTGCCCATTGAAAAGGCGGTAGGGATCATTAAAGGAACTCAGTAGTGAGTTTGTCGTAACATGAATAATTCTTTCACAGACATTCATGGTATACTGACCACATGGCAGTGCTGTGCTGGGTATTGTGAAAATGAGGATGAACATGAAGAGATCTCTGTCCTTCCATTGTTAAGGGAAAAACCCCTGCAAGAATATAATCACATACCATAATACCACAGAACCATAAAGACAAGGCATACCAGTATGAAGAGGATACATGTTTGACATGAAAATAATTCCTTCTACTCAAAACATATACATTAATAATCTTTAATAGGCATCCATTTAGTTGATACTAAATTGCTCTTCCAGTTCTAATTTAAAATCAGCTCACAATGACAATATTAGTTTTTATTTGGAACATGGGTCATTGTGGGATCAGAAGAGAAGTAGGGAGGAGTCTAGGTAAGCACTGATGATAGTCTGGACTAGGGAGGAAACTGAAGAGGTGGTGACTAGAAGCTGGATTTGGCATGTATCGGGGAAGTAGAGATGATGGGATTTGCTAATGGATTAGATGTGGGGTGTAAGAGAATGAAAAAAGTTAAGGATGACTGAGAATTCCATTGTCAGTAAATACACGAATAAAGGTGTCATTTAAAGACAGAGAACACTCCAGAGGAGAATAATGTTTGAGGGCTAGGAATGAAATAAATTTTGCTTCCTGAAAGCTCCTCTACCTAAACTTATCTCATATAAGTCTCTCACAAGTTGGTCACATTTAAGATCGTTGTCCTATCACAGTTCCATGCTGTAGTCTGTACTACGTCCATAACTGAAGTGTACTTTGCACACTGTCTGGTGAACAACTGGTCATCCTTCAAGAATAATCTCAAATGTCAGTTCCTCTGGTTACTTTCTTGACTCCTGCAGGAACAGTGGGAGATTCTAGCTTGCACTTCCCAGCACCTGAGCCTGTCATTACCATGAAATTGCTTTTGCAACTGCCTCAGCCACCTAAGGCAAGTACCCCAAGGACAGAAACCATGAGCCTTTTTTTTCCCTTTTCCCTGTAGCATAATTCCTGATACAAAGATGGCTACTCAATAACTGTTTTCATTTGCTCAAACAAATTTGACTGAGTGTCTAATATGCACAGTATGTGATGTCATGCACTGTTCTAGGTGCCTGAAAATACAGCAATAAATACAACATGTTGTTAAGGAGCTTACATTTTTATCGGGGGAGATGGCAACACAAACAGATCTATAATAAAATATGCTGTAAAGAAAAAAATAAGGCAGAGTAAAAGAAATGAAGGATGAGAAATGAGAATGGAGGTACTGTTTTAGATCGTGTCATATGGTCATAGAAGGTCTCATTTAAGCAGATTCTAAACAAAGTGAGGGAGTAAACTATGTAGATTTCTGGGAGAAGAGCCTTCCTGACAGGTAAAAAGCTAACCAAAAAACCAGAGCACCTGGAGGGTGTGGCCAGACAAAGCAGTAGAGGTAGTCTAGATAGTGAAGGACCTGCATTAAGGGCAGGAGTCTGGGTTTTATTCTAAGTGCTACGGGAAGCCACAGCAGGTAAGTGATAGAATTTGACTAATGTTTTTAAAAGATTATTATTATTATTATTATTTTGTCAAAAATGGGTTGTTGTGGGGTTAGACTGGAAGCATGCTGAGAGGTACTGACAGCAAACTAGGTGAGCAATGATGATGGACTAGACTAGGGAGGGCGCAGAAGTGGTGACAAGTGTCTGGTTTGGCGTATATTTGGAAGATGGAGCTGACAAGATTTGCTAATAGATTGGATGTGGGATGTGAGAGAATGTCTTAAGGATGGCTTTGAGGATTTCAGTTTAAGCGACCAGATGAATGGAGGTGTCATTTACTGAAATGGGTAATCCCAAGGGTGGATCAGATCTAGGGGTGATGGGAGAACAAGGGTTGCTTTAGATGTGCTAAGTTTGAGGAATCTATTAGACAGCCCCATGGAGCTATTATATAAGCAGCTGAATGCATAGCTTGAGATTCAGGGCAGGGTTGATTCTGAAGAAACAAATTTTGGAGTCATTAGTATGGAGATGATACTTAAAAGCCACAGGGCTGGATGAGATCATTCAGGAAGTAAACTCAAGTAGGCTGAATGAATGAATAAGCAAGTTTATGTATAGGAAGGAAGATGTTAACAAGTTCATATAATCTGACTCTATAGCGATTGGACAGAGAAATAATATATAGAGGGATGAAAGTACACAGAATTAAATTTTCTTTTTGTCTAGGTGGCCAATTCAGATTTTTTTCTTAGACTCTTGGAAGAGCCTGTATCCCAAATTATTTGGAGACAAATGGACCAAAGGACTCTCTGGAGCAAGTTTTTATTGCTCAGCATGTGGACAAGGTAAAGCAGCCTTCTTCAGGCTGCTCACAAACTAAGCACCTCTCTGGAAGAGTGCCCTACCGTAGCTTGTGGTGCAGGCTGGAATTCATGAGTGTAAATCCTTCCAGAAAGAAAAGAGATTAACGGATGTACACACTCTGTTTCAAATTAGAAAAGGGAGAAAAAGATCACAAATTCAATATCTGTAGACACCATTATGTACACTATGTTGTCTCTACTGAAGTAACAGGCAGGGAACCTTTCACAACTAAGATAAAATAATGTTTGCCATAAGCCCAAGATAAGTTTGGTAGAATTTGAGATAGTTAAGCTGTATTTCTCAGAACTTGAAAGCAGGTCAGTGGGTCCACCAAGTTCTTTTGGCTACTTCAAATATTGTATTACTCAATACGAATAGCTTCTCAGGCCCATAGGAATATAATCACACTAAAAAAGACTGAAAAGATGATGTAAGAGGTGGCTATTATGAAAAATTTCTTTTGCATACTTTCTAAAATTAATATTTCTTTCTAAGTACACAGAGTTTTCTCTATTTCTTTAAAAAATTTTTAATCATGAGGCATTAGAAATTGGCATTTAAAGCCTCTAGGTTCTTTCGACTTTTTTGATCTCCATTCACTCCCATAGTGTTTCAGGCTTTTCTCATTTAAAAATCATCAGCACTTTGCTCATATCTGCTCCCCTGCTCCACCGTAATCAGATATTCCTTCTATCTCTGTGTAATCCTTAAAACAGAAATTGACTCAAAATGAAGACTTATTACCTTGTGCCTTCTCAAGTGTCCTATCCACATCCCTAAGAGAGAGAGTTTTGTTCTAGAATTATTGTTAACTGCTACTCTTAGCTGCTCAAACTACATAAATCACTGTGTTGATCTCTGGGTACCTTGAAAGAGACAAATTAAAACACTCAAAGAAGAGTAAAGCTGTATGGAACTTTGGAAAGATGGAAAGATTCTGTCATTTATGTATCTGGGAAACGTTCAGTAAGTGTCTACCACATGCCAGCCACTTTGCTAGGTGATGGGTCACAAACACAAGCCTCTGGAGCATATAATATAGTGGGTGACCAGGCAAATTAATATCATGACATAAAAGGCTGTTCCAGAGGCATTTTAGCGTGCCATCAAGCACACACAGGGCCCTGCCCAGCAACAACAATACCTGAGCTAAATTCTAAATGACAAAGTAGGAATTATGTAAAAGAAGGGGAAGAGGAAGATCAACTAAAATTTGCAAAAAAGAGTCAACTATTGTTTGTTGATCACTAACTCTATTTTCCCTCTGAAGCTTGGTGCTAGGTACACAAAGATGAATATGGTACAACTCTTCCCAGTAAGAAGACAGAGCAGCTATTTTCAAATTTCTAAGGAGCTGTGTAGAACAAGCATCAGCCTTTTCTGAATGCCCTATGAGTGATATCAACATATACTAAGGCTGCTGCAGAGCAGATTGAATGGGCTCTTCAGGATGTTTTTTCCATTGATCTACGGATAGGCCTTTGTGAAAAAGACCAACTTAACGGGCAATCAGAAACAAGCTGATCAGAGGTATTAGAATCTCCCCAGCTAGGTCGAGAATTTAGCTTAGGCATGATTATTAATGGGAAACAAGAGAGGTTTTCAACATTAACACAAAAATATGACCCTGACCATCAGCATCTCTAGAGAGAGATGGTCTGTGCCATGAGCTGAACACTGCCAGGTTGGGCACAGCCCAACATATTTATAGCTTAGTGCTTCCCCTTCAGAAGTTAGGTTCCCTAAACCTGGGCAGGGATATCAACAGATACTAAAGACAAAAACAAAAACAAAACAGATTAACTCTATAATGGATCAAAGTCCCAAGAGAAGTACATACCATGGAGGGAAGAAATGTATATGATATGCACCAGAGGAGTGACTCTCCATGGCGGGTGTGTGGTGAGAGTGGGAGACACACGTAGTCTGAGAATGGTTTGTTGACATACCTGTCAATTTTATATCACAAACTACATACATTGTGCTGCTAGCAGGGATGTGCACAAGAAGAGTTAGATAGCCCTTTAGGGAATATGGGTTAAAAAAAACTCAAGAAACAACATATTAGAATATCCCTTTATATACTTTGCAAATATTTCATCTATTATGCTTAAGGGGTGATTATGTGACTGGTTTTTACACCATCATTATAAGAATGAAGGGAACTTTGAAGCTAAACCATATCCTCAAGACCAAGCAAGTCATTAGCAGAAGCCAAGCCCAGAGCATGACCAACTGGCCATGCTATTTCTACAAATTATTGTCCTCTAGGTGCTTTGAGGAAATTACTGGGGCCAGGGCAGTGGGAAGGGCCTGCAGTATAGCTGTTTTGTGCTCTGCTGGCAGGTTCCCTTCTCCTCGCTGGTGAGAATCCATCGTTAGCTAGAACTACAGTGGCACATCCATGGTCCAACCTAGGAAAGACTGAGGCAAGCAAAGACTTTTTCAGAGTCATCATCCCCCTTCCCTCCCTCCGCCTCCTGAATGTCAATGCTCTTCTGCTGACAGAGCTCCCTACTTTGCACCCTATGTTCCAAAATCATTTCTCCCTCTACTCTATTCTCGCCATACAGTTTTCTTAGTGAAGATGAGCACCTTTGTGGTTTTAGAGTTTAAGTTCGTTTTCAGAAAGTTGTGTCTGACTAATAGCTTCTGCTGCTGTTCCTAGGAGTATTTACATTATAATTCAGGGTGAATTAGAACATCATCTTTACTTTCAGATGAGTGGACAAGAAAGGTTTTCTCAGTGCCTAACATAGTCACATTACTAACCCCTGCAGGTAAGTTGAGTTTTCGCTAGCACACTTTAAAAACAGGACTTGGATAGAATACTGGCACTCCATTTTATTTTTAAAGTTATAGATCTCAGAGCTAGCAAGCACAATGCTAGGGAATTGATTGTCAAAGCTCTTTTATCTCTTGGAATCTAATGGGCTAGTCTAGAAGCTCCCTTGTAAGTAAGTCTCTTGGTAAATCTTTCCTTCGTATTACAGATTTCACATAAAAGGTGAAGCAAACAGAGCATCTGTCTAGACGATAATAGGCTTGCTTTGTATTCCATGTTCTATTGCTGACTCCTGTGTGACCCCTAGAAATTTGGTCATAGCTTCTGTGTGGTATAATCTATGAAGTAAAAATATAATAGCTGAGATCGGGTTCAGGCCTAAGTCTTCATGCCGACATGCACATTATCACATGTTATTGTGCACTTGTTCCAGTCAGGAACCAGGGCAAAGGAGCGATCTGTGGTGTGAATGTAACACAAACCTTCATGGCTCATTTGTCATTGCTACAGTCTCTATAAAAGACCCTAAGAACTTTGGGGCAAAAGACTGAAGAAATACAATGGTTTCTTGGGAATTAAAGGTTGAGGTAAACATTTCTAAAATGTGCGAAGAAGTTAATTTTGAAAACCTGCTGCTCATTTGTTGTAACTTCAGAGTTTCAATTTTAATTATTTTAAAAATTCCCTGTAACAAACACACTTTCTGAATGACTACTGCCTCATCATTTGGCAGCCAATTCTTGAAAACTTGGCAGTCTGAGAAATACTCATGAGTATGTCTTAATGTTGTATCCATTGAGTTACTGTTTCACCTGGGAGGAATCTGAAAGATATGAATTCAATTTTTGGCTCTACTGTTTATCAGATCTTTAGATTTGAAATAGTTCTTGTTGACCTTCAGATGCTTCTTCTATAAAAAGGAGTAAATACCAAGCTTTCAGGGTTCTTGTGAGGACTGAGTTAATACATGGGAAATGAAGAACTCGAAAGTTCCTTTTGTTATTATCCACAGAATCTAGAGTGAAAGTAAATAGCTATTTACAGCTATGAGGGCATTTAAGTGAGAAATGATGAGAACCCAACTCCCTGTGCACCATCTCAACCTTATTCAATCAGTCCACAAACATTTACTGAGTGCTTAGATGCCAAATACTATTTTAGGTTTGGAGATAGTTATTGCATTAAACATGACAGACAAAGTACCTACATTCTCAGATCTTATATTCCAGTTGAGAGACACAGGTAATAAATACATAACTAAACAATAAATTATCAAATAGTGATAAATGCTATGATAAAAAACAAAATAGGGTTATATGAAAGGGAGTCACTGGGGATTACGTAGGATACTTCTCTCTGAGGTCATGACATTTAAATTGAGATCTGAATGACATAAAGGAAAGAGCCACATGAAGGTCTATGACAACTGACCTCAGCACAGTCTGTGGAACCCCTGGGGATCCCAAGACCCTTTCAGAAAGTCAATGAAGTCAATACTATTTTCATAATAATACTAAGATGTTCTTTGTCTTTTGCACAGGTTGACATTTGCATTGATGGTACAAATGTAATGCTGGGTAAAACTCCTGGTGCCTCAGCATGAAACTGTACTAGCCTTTCACTACCAAACACAGTAAAATAAAATGCTAGTTTCACTTAAAAATGAGCTTGATCCAGCAATAAGAATTATTATTTGTATTAAATTTATATTAAATCTCAACACCTGAGTACATGTTATTTCAACATTCTGTGAGACACCCCACCTATGCATAAAGTACTTCTGTTGCGTGATGAGGTATGATTGTTCTCAAGGAAAAACATTTGTGGGATTGTCCGAGTTACAAGTTGAATGAACCACTTTCATAGAACATCATTTTTACTTGAAAGAATGCCTGAAGAACTATGGTTATTCAGATTTAGGTATCTGGCAGAATCTTTCTTGAAAATGATAAAGGTGAGCTGTCCCTTTAAGGAAAACAACTAGCAGAATTTGCTGTCAATGTTAAAATTCAAGCTTCTAAAATCAGGTTTTTGGAAAATGTATATCTGCTACTATGAGCTTCACAGCTTCCCAAATTTTAAAACTTTCTTGGTAAGATTGGTGGTAATTTTAATATGTGATTTTTTTGGACATTGTAAGATGAAACGTGTCATCATTTTGAAGACATTTATAACTCAGTAAACCAAAAAATTTCCAAATAACCAATCACAGCTTTAATAACTCATGCTTTGGTAATAGAGTCTTTCAACATGCAAGGCAGACAAATATATGTAATGGAATAGGAAAAGTTCATTGATATGGTTTTATATTCTGCATTGCAACTAACTTTTAGGAAGTTACCATTTGTAAATTTTGATGTGTATCAAAGAGTATCCACAATTATTTGAAAAGGCTATTAAAATTCTCCATTGTTTCCCAACTACATATATGAAGCTAAGTTTTCTTCATCTAATTTAACCAAAACAACATATCTCAAGAGATTGAATACTAATACAGATTTTGGAATCCCAGTGTCTTCTATTATGCCAGACATTAAAGAAACTGGAAAAAAATATAAAATAATGCCAGTTTCATTAATTTTTTTATCTTGAAAGATATAGTTTTTTCCATAAAGATATTAATGTTAACATATAGTGTTTATTATTGTTATTTTTACATTAGATAATATTTTAAATGTTCAGTTTTAATTTTAATAAGCTAAATGTAGATAGATAAAACCCAAAGAAAGGCTTTTTGGGTTCTTAGTAATTTTTAAGAGTATAAAGGGGTCTGAAAATCAAAATTTTGAAAACCATTGGTCTGAGAATGAGACAGATTAAACAATAAGATTTTAGTTTCCTTAGGTCTTGCAAAAATTTTGTTAAGATTTATTCTTAGGTACTTAAATTTTTTTGTTATTATAAATAATAATTTAAAAATTACTTTTCTGTTACTGGTGTATAAAAAAGCAACTAACTTTTGTATATTGATCTTATATCCAGCCACTTTGCTAAACTTTCTCATTATTTTTTGTATATCAGTCTTACCTCTAGTCCAGTGGGTCAGCAAATTATGATCCAAAGGCCAAAACTGTGCCACCAGGTTTGTAAATGATTATTTTTGGAACAGAGCCACACCCACTCATTTACATATTGTGTATAGCTTCTTTCAAACCGCAATGGCAGAAATGAGTGAGAGAGATTATTGTTCACAGAGCCAAAAATATTTACAATCTGTTTTTTCATAAAACTCTGTATTATGAACCCCATTAAAAGAACTAACTTTGGCTCTCTTGAGCCCCTATATAATATTTTTATTTTCAATTTAATTAATTTCTGTTATCATCTTTATTCATCCTCCCTCCCTTTCTCCTTCCTTTGGCTTTTTCTACCTTCTCAAAGTTAGCTTATTAATTTTCACTTTTTTCTTTTCTGGTAAAAGCACTTGGGGCTATAAATTTTCCTCTAAGTACAACTTTCACTGCATCCCACAAGTTTTGATATGTAATATTTTCATTATCATTCAATTCTAAGTATTTAAAAAATTTCCATTATGATATCTTTGATCAATGAGTTATTTAGAAATGTTTTTAAATTTCCAAATATAAGGGAAATTTTGGGGGGGTTAACTTTGAGCTACTGACTTCTGATTTAATTGTATTATGGTCAAAGAATGTGGTCATTATTATAGTGATTCTTGGAAATCTGGTGAGACATGTTTTGTGGCTTAGTATGAGATCAATTTTTATAGATCTCCCTTGTGAAGAATACATGTATTCTAAACTTTGGTGCAAGCCTCATTATGTCTATGAATCAAGCTATTTAATTGCATTGCCTAAATTTTATACATCTTTACTAATTATTTGTTGTTTGCTTGACCAAGCAATAACTTGGAGAAACATGTAAAATTTCCCTATAATTTTATCAGCTTTTTGTTTTTTATATTAAAAATTTGAGGCTATTTTAGAAATATTATACCTTTCCAATGAATTACAACTTTTATCAAAACATAGTGCTCTCCCTATCCTTAATAATGTTTTTCGTCTTAAAGTTTATTTTCACTGATATCAACAAAGCTGCCCTACCTTCTTTTTGATTAGTATTTGCTGGGATATATCTTTCTATTCCTTTAATTTGGCCTTATATGTTAGGGGTGTCTTTTCTAACGCCATATGCTGAATTATTATTATTTTTTTAAATCTTAATTTTACAATATCTGTCTTTTAGCCAGAAACTTTACATATACTGTGATTGCTAATATATTTGTATTTGTTTCTATAATGTTACTTTTGCTTTCTATTTGTTCTGCTTTTTCTATGTTTTATTGTTTTTATCTTTGCTTGACATTTCAAAACCTGGTTGGAAGGTATATACTATTTCTATTTCTTTTAGTATTCTTGAAATCTAAAATTAGTATCATAAAATCCTTCAGAACAATAAAAGGAGCTTATAATGCTAACTCTACTATTTCCCTTCTCACACTCAGAGTTTTACCCAGTATTATACTTTATATTTTCCCCTATATTAGACATTATTATTTTAAACCAACAATGTTTGTTTAGATTTACCTACATGTTTACCAATTTCTTTGCTTAACATTTCTTCCTGTATCTCAGACTTTTCTTTTGTTATCCCTTTCCTTCTTTCTTAAGTATATCCTTTGAAGTTCCTTCAATGTAAATCTGCTGGTGGTAAACTCTCTCAGATTTTCCTCTTAAGAAAACAGCTCATTTTTTGCAAGTTATTTTTGCTGAGTATTCACTTTCATATCGAAAATTATTTTCTCTCAGAATCTTGAAAACATTATTTCAGTCTCTCGGTTTCAATTGTTGCTGTTGAGAAGTCCACTGTTAGCCTAATAACTGTTCCTTATTGTGTATTATCTGTGTTTCCTCTATAGCTCCTTTTAAGAGAACTGTGTCTTCAGAGATCTTCAGTCTTACTACATTGTAAAAGGTTATGTATACCTTTTTTGTCTGCTTTGTATACACTGCTTCCTATATCTGTGTATCCATATTTCTCCTCTTATTTGGAAAATTCTCACCTATATATTTTTCATTGTCTCACTCCCATCCTTTATATTCTTTCCCTTTGTGATTCTGAATCAACTTGTTTTAGGACTTCTTATTCTGCCCTCCATGCTACTAAACTTTCTTCCTTATATTTCCATCTCCTCGTCTATTTGTACTTGATTGTATGAAACTACTTTAGTTCTATTTTCCAGTTCATGAATTCATCCATTACAAATGAGCATATCCACTAACTTTTTGAGCAAAAAGTTAATTTTTTAAATTAATTTTTTAATTTTTTAAAAGTCAATTAATTTTTTTCATTTCTAAAGGTTCCTTATGGCTCTTTTTCAGGGATGTGTGGCAATTTTGGTTGCCCATTATTGCTTGCTAATTTTTGTAGTCTAACTTAAATTTTTTTATATAGATAATTTTAAAAAAAAATATCTGATAATTCAAATATCTAAGGTGGGGAAGGGGTATTCAATGTATTATTTGTTGCTTATGTTGATTTTCACTCATGGTGATTTGTTTCCTTGTTTGACAGTCTTTGAGAGTTCATAAAATCTTAATATGTGAAAAAACTGGAAGCCTAAGTTCTGCTTTGGATATGTTAAGTTTGAAATGATTATCAAACACCCAAGTACATCACTGGATATGAGCTTGATATTCAGGGGAAAGATCAGGGCTAGACATATAAATTGGGAAGTTAGTACCATAAAGTTTTGGGAGCAGATGAGATACCAAGTGAAAGTACAGAGAGAAAAAAGATAAAGTTCAGGACTATGCCCCAGGGCACACCAATTCAGACACTAAATAGAGAAGACAACATTGGTGACTAAGAAGGAACAAAATCCAGGAGAAGGTATTATCTTGCAGGTCCAGAGAACGGTGGGTTTTAGGAAGAAGGAAGTAGTTGACCGTTGAATGTTGCTGAGAAGCTGAGAAAGTTGAGGCAACAAGTCATTGGGGGATTTGATATGATCAGTTTTGGTGGAGTAATAGGGTCAGATAAGGAAGTAGAGGTAATGCCTATAGGCAAGAAGTTCACAATATTGCATGTAAAAGGGAGCAGTAAAGTGGAGTAGAAGCTAGAGGAGGGTGTGGCATAAGAAAGTTTTTTTCCCATTGGGTGATATTAAAGTTTTTATATGCCAATAGGAAAAACTGAGTTCAAAGAGATAAACCAATCATACAATTAAGAAAGGGGATATTTTCAGGAGCAACATTCTCGAAATGGCCAAGTGCCCCCAAATCGTTTAAGATGTGATGTGGATCACATGTGTGGCATGAATCGTACACATGGCCTACAGGACAGAAAGGCTAGTTGTTGTTGTTGTTATTATTATTATTACTACTATTATTATTATTGACTTGGGGACTGTGTAATCTTAATTACAGTCAAGTTCTCATGAGGGGTACTACATCTTACCTTCAAATTTATTCGTGTCATAGCAGCCTAAAAATTGCTTGTGGTAGCTTTAAAGTAGTGCTAAAGGGGCCTTAAAAGATTTTCTAGTTTGCTCTTGCCTGCAATTTCAGGCAAATGAATTCTAAATGTCTTAGGATGGACACTTCATGGTGGTATCCCTCGGGAACCACTTCTAGAACTTTGTCACTATGTAATTTGTCCAACACAAATAGAAGTCAGTTTCCTCTTGTTTTGTGCTCAGTGGTCATAGAGCATAGCAGAATTGTTATTTTCTTCACACACACACACACACACACACACACACACACACACACAACTCTTATGTATTTGAAGACAGAAATTAACTTCACTTTTTCTTCTCCAAGCTAAACAATCTCTTTCTCTTAATTTTCTTGCACAGATCTTATTTTGTATCATTTGGCTGACACTTCTCCCTCTCTCCAACTGCTTTTTCTAAAGTGCAGTGACCAGAAATTGACAAGCTACTCAAGTAAGGTCTGAGTAATCCTGAGAACAGTGGGGGATTTCAACACATCGTCCTTGGATGGATGAAAGGCTGAACTGACTCTGCCAAGACTTGACCACATTCCAGTTCCTGCTGATTTGGGGAGACTCTTCCACTTGCATTTTTCTTCTTTTGCCTAGTAATTTGAATAAAATGAAAAGACAACCAGACATATACAGGAAAGGATTTTTTAGTGTACGTGTTCTTGAAAATCAGCTTGATATCTACATAAGTCAAAATCTGCATATACGAATTTTTTCTAAGGTGTAACAAATATCTATAATTACTAATAAAAAGCGCTTTGTCTCTTAACCTGTATATTCCAGAAAGTGCTTCTTAAAATCCAAAAGGAAGTATTCAGATGAAGTAATTAAGTGAAGTGCTGAGTTTGGAAAGCCTTCTACTATTTTGAGGCTAAAGGATGGTTGAGAAACTTTTATGGGTGTGTGTGAGAGAGATTCTGCCTGCTGATTACTACCCAAGAAAATCTAAGTATCCAACAATCATTCTAATTTTTGCTAAGCAGCATGAAATATCACATCACATCACATTATGTTATATCAAGTAACAAGATGTTCCTGGGGTAACATGACAAAACAATACAGTTGGGAAAAACAAATTGAAAGGCCAACTGATGTGCATATAATTTGAAAAGAAAGAAAAAGTATGTGTTGATAATTATACCTAGAGCTAATTTAAGGGTTTTGATATCCATAGGTAATTTTAAGAAGGTAGCTATGTCCAAATCATAAGATTCGACTCTTTTATCTTTATTTCCCTCTGAATAAGTATTGTAGCCTCTCTGAATGGTAATTTTTTCCTCTGTAAAATGTGAGTAATACTACCCACCCTGCCTCTCACATATGGCTGTTGTGAGATCCTAAGGCTCAGTACATTTAGGTGTTTTAGAAATATCTAATTGGAGACCTGTATCTATCTGGATTGGATTTAATATTCTGTATTGCATTGATTCTGGGATCTACATTTTCCCACATAATAATATTTCAGAAATTAGAATGTCTTAAAATTAATAGCTTATTATAGTTTAAATGGTATTTTTTTCTTTGTTAGTGGTACATAAAATATATTTAATCAATGGTCTCTTAGAAATATGGCAAATGGCAGTGTTTGGAAATGGTAAAAGTGCTATGCGAATGTCAGTAATTCATTTATCCATAAAACAAGCTTTTACTGAAAGCCTTGTACAAGGCATTCAGAAGGAAATGAAAATGAATAAGACTGATCCCTAATCTCAAGAAGGATACAATGCACGAGGTAGATAACTCAAGCACCAAACAGTATGTGATACGTGCCATTTAAGTTGTATTCCAAACTCGGCACCCTGTGAGTACAGAAGAGGAAATAACTTTGAACAGGGGCAATGAGGGAGGCAGCATGGAAGAGGTGGTACCTAGGCTTGGCCTTGACAGGTGGGCAGTATCTTAAAAGGTACATTTGGGAATAGACATAAGGAAGCACAAAGTATATTCAGAGAAAGACAAGGAATCTAGACAAGGAGTAAATAGTATAGGGACTGTGTTGAGGGCTTGCTCAGGATAATAGAGTCTGAGCTCTATTTGGTGGATGGATATAGCTTTTGAGCAAGGAGAAGACTGATAAAAGTGGAGCATTAGGAAGATTGGCTGGCTGGAGAGGTTTAGATGGAAGGGGGAAGAAGAGGCTGGAAGCAGGGGCATCCTGAAGCAGGCCATGGGCAAGCTTGAGAAGTCCAGAGAATGAGTGGGTAGTGAGGGTAGAAAGAAGATAACAAATGGATGGAATTATCATAGTGAGATACTAAAAATCCTTAATAGGAAGAATCTTAGAGAACAGCCTATTTCCCAGTTGGACAGGAAGGACACACAGAATTGATGTTTGGGGCATGCTCCCTGAGCACAAGACTGCGTGTTTTGTTCACCATTGCATCCCAGGGCCTATGGCACTACCTGATACATTGTAGCCACACAATAACTATTTGTCATACTCCCTTCCTCCAAAGATTCAATTTAGGCTTTTAATTCAATTCCACAAGAATGTGCTGAGTATCTACCATGTGCTCAACTGGCATCTAGGGAAGAATGGGCGGGTGTGTGGACTGTTTTCCAAATCAGCCATAATAATTCCTTTCTTTAATACAGGGTCCTAGGTGGTTCCTCTGACAGACTCTGGCTTGGCCATGGGGCTTACTTTTACTAAAGGGACAACAGAAAAATGTGATGCAAGCAGAGACTTGAAAAAGGCTTGCATATTGGGGCTTGCCCTCTCTTGCCACTTTTTGGAATCCCGACATCATCATATAAAGAATTCCAGGCTAGCCTCCTGGAAAATGAGAGACCACATAGGACAGAGATGAATCATCCCAGGTGAGGCTTCCCCAGACCAACCAGCCTGACAACTGCTGAACATCTAAGAGAGGCCATCCTAGAGTGGGGTCAGCAAACTTCTTCTCAAAGAACTAAAAGTAAATATTTTAGGCTTGTGGGTCATATGATCTCTGTGACAGCTACTCAAATATGCTGCTATAGTGTGAAAGCACTACATGGGCAAGGCTGTATTCCAGAAAAGCCTTATTTTTAAAAACAGGGAGCAGCCCAGCGTTTGTCTACCTCTATCTGGGATCATTCAGCTCCAATCAAGCCAGTCCAAACCAGAAGAACTGACTAGCCAACTCACAAAATTGTAAAAATTAACAAATGTTTGTTAAGCCACTATGTTTGGGGGGCATTTCTTTACACAGTAAGTGCAAACTGATAAAGCTGGTTTAAAACACATGAGACATAGGCCTTATTTCAAGGCACTTAAAATTCACCTGTGGAAGTAGGGCATATGGGCGCGACACAACATTATAAGGCAGTATGATTAAATGTCGAAATGCCGGCTAGTTAGCATTATAAAGGCTTATAAAAGAGAAAAATCTGGACAAAAAAAGACTTAAGCAGATCTCAATGGATGGGTAGAATGCGAGAGCCACCCAAACTGTTGTTTGTCTTTCACCGAATTATTCTTTATGCTGTTTGTTTGCTTTTGTGTCTATACACTTCACCAGACTGAATGCCCCTGAGGGCAGAGTATGCCTTATTTTCTAGGTTCCATGTTCCCAGAGCCTAGCACAGTGCTTGGTTTACAGCCAGGCTCCGCGTGTACTTACTGAACAAACAAATAAACCCAGAGGTAGAGATGAGGAAGGGCATTTACATGGTAAAGCCAAACCTCACAACTAAAGGAAGAGGGAAGAATGGGTGCTCTATTCAAGAAAGGAGACCGGTGGCTCAGAGAGAGGATTTACTTATGGGGGAAAGTAGAAGACAACAGCTGGACACATGATTCTGGATTAGGGGGACAAGGTGGCAAGGGAAGGACCCTGAAAGCCACACATGGGAATTTAAACCAGATATTACTGGAGCGAAGAGACCAAGTTGATATTTATGACGATTAGAGGATTGGTGGCAGAGGGTAGGGTGGGTTCCAGACAAGGAGAACAGTGAAAACAATTTAGTAATCCAGGAGTAAGGAAACAGATTAGTCCAAGAACCAATAGGAATAGTAAGGCTGTGCTGATGAATATTCGTCAAATGGATCATATGCCTCAGCATAAACCATAAAAAAAAAAAAGACATCTCAGGCATCCTTTCATGTATCATGAACACATAATCAATAAATCTGTTACACTGGAACCAAGCTATCTAAGGTGTAGGACCCCTCCGTACTCAAGGGGAGGCATAAGACAACTGGGAATTATGAGCAAAGCAGCTTCTAATGTGGGCAGTGCCCAGGGTTTGCAGTGACACAGGTGGGACACTCAGTCTGGTTCCACCCTTACCAGGATGGACAATTTGACCTTGGACAAATCATGAATGTCACTGATAATGGTATTTTACCTTGCAGGTTGGGGTGAGGATTATAGAAAGGGTGGTGACATACACAGCAAGCCCTGAAAAAAGTGGGCACTCGTCTGACCCATTAGCCCAATGAAAGCAACATGTAACAGGAAGCACACGAGTGGCATACACCGACTGTTGTCATAGTGAATAGAAAGGAAAATCACTTTTGGCTGGAACAGTCACTCTGGATTCGAGAATGAGAATAGCATTTTGTTTGGTAGTTAAAACTATGATTTTGACAAGTGGGGGAATGGTAAGGTCGTGCCAGGAAAAGAGAGCGACATGTGGAAGGAACAGAGATGAAAGGTGAAGCCCATCCTCGGAATGGGATGGAATTGAGCTTGGCTGTTGCGAGGTGTGAGCGAGGCTGGGAAGCAGATCAGAGTCGGATAGCGGAGCGCCCTGAATGCCAGGGTGAGGCGTTTGTACATTATTCAATGAGTAACGAGGTGCTGCTGAAGGATCGTGAATAGGTAAATGAGGTGATCAAAGTGACGTTTAAGACAGATTAAACCAAAGGCAGCACACAGAGCTGCAGGGAGGCAATGGAGATGAATGCAAGGTCAGGCATGAGGTAATGAATGCCCATTCCAGGAGCGGCAAGAACAGTGGCAAGGGGGGCTGGGTGAGGGGCTGAGAGGGAGAACTGACCATAGCGACGTTCACTATAAAACACAAATGTGGACTGATAGGGTAACTTGCTCACTGTCTTAGCCAAATTTCCATTGAGCTTTATTTGCTGTGTGTCAGACACTGTTTCAACTGGTGGGTCTACACAAATGCCAGAGACACAGTTCTGGGACTCTCTGGTCTTGGGGGTGGAGTGGGGACACAACAGACACACACAAATCATCCCGAGGCAGTGTGATATGAGGCATGCATGAGGTATGAGCACAGTGGTTGCACATGGGGGTTCATCGGTGAATAACAGATATTTTTGCATTAATGAATCTGCCACAATCTAGTAAAGAAGAAAGGGACCTACCAAATCTAGAATAAGTATAAAGTCAGTGGCTAAATCACTGCACTTTCAATCTTGAAAGACTGTCTAGGAGGAGGTTAGGTTAGGGTGACCTCACAGGGGAGGTGTGGCCTGCCAGGTGTGCCAGGTGGATGAGGTAGCAAGGGTCCAAGAGAGCAGCAAGGGCATGAAGCTGTGAAACCACAGGGCACATAGAAAAACCTCAAATAGTGTGGTGTGGCCAAAGGGCAAGGTGTGTGTGTGTGCACGCGTGCGTGCGTGTGTCTATCCACCTCTATCTCCTACTCCCTAGCATAAATCCTCTCTGAGCCACTGGTCTCTCTTGAACACATCATACAGATTCCTACCTCTGCTTTCCCTAGTTAGGTTTCCCATGTAAGCGCCCTTCCTCCTGTCAGCCCTGGTTTTATTCACGCATTCAGTAAACATGCACTGAACCCAGGCAAATTGCTAAGCCCTGGGAACTTAGAAATGAAGATGAAGGGACAGGAGATGAAACTAGAGAAATGCAGGGGCCAGACACACAGGTGGTTGTAAGAGGTTACAGGCCACTGTGAAGGAGTTTAGAATATATCAATTCATATTTATGTTTTAGAAAGATCGCTCTGGCTTCTTTGTGGACAACATGTGAAAGGAGGAGGAGAAGGCTGGAGACAAGATGGTCAGCCGGTGCAGAACTGAGGCAGTGGACTGCAGAGAGACATGGATCAGAGAGGTTTAAGGTAGTATTGACTGTTGGAGACCCCTTGGATGTAGAGCATGTATGGGAAGGATGACTCATGGGCTTGTCTGATGGGTGGATATGGAAGGATTATTCGTGATGGAGGAAATGAGAGGGTCAAATCACGAGTTCCCGTCTAGCCAGACTGAATATGAAATTCCCTAGGAATATCTGGTAGGCAGTTTGGTATAAAGCACAGAAGGATGCTGCCAAGAGCAATTTCAAAGAAGTGATGTCTGTTCTTACATAGCAACTGGCCTTCACTGGGAAGTCTTACGTGCACTTTTAGTCCTCATATAGCCTTTAGTACGGGTTGTGTCTTGGATCTTATGAGCTTCTACCACCCAGAAAATTTGAAACTGAGGACAAAGGTTAGTAAGACAAAAGGATAAGAAAAGTGACAAAAGCTGATTGTGCTTTGATGCTGATTGTGCTTTGATACTTCTTGTTTCGAGATAACAACAATACTTAAATAATAGAAAATAAATTCTTTGCATATCTTTATCTTTGATTGTTGGCTTTATTATATTTTGTCTAGCCCCCAAAGGTCATAATGTGACTTGACACATTCATTCACTCATTCATTCAGCAAATATTTATTAAGCACCTACTACATGTCAAACATTGCTCTAATCCCTGGGGATACATCAGGGAATTTAACAAATATTTCCGCATTAATGGAGCTTATAAATTCTAGTAAAGAATTAGAGAATCTGGCAAATCTAGCAATAAACATAATGTTAGTGGCTAAACTGCTGTACTGTATAGGGGGCTGGGTAAAAGGAGCTTTTGTTACCTAATTAAACCCAACAAAAGGGAAACTCAAATGCACATAGGAATAGGCACTCTAGCAGACACATTTCCTGTTGCAGGGAAAGTTTCTTGAAATCTTTTTGCATTCAGTTTATACACTAAGCGTAAACAAAATCACTCTCCTTATTCCGTGTTCTAGAACTCTTCCCGAAGTCAGCATTTGTTTGTTTGTTTATCCTCAGAGTTAACAAAATACTTATTTGGGAAAGGTCCAAAATGTACTGAATCAAGTTGATGAGTTTTTTTTTAATAGGGGTATTAATTTTTAGATTGAAACTGACAGAACAGAACATAGTTGCTCAAGCAACCATTCACGAAGACCTACTATTTGTAAGCTCACGGCAGGTATCACCCAATACAATAGTGATGAACCAGAAAGTCCCTGTCCTCGATGATCCTCTGATATAATAAAAGGAAAAAGACAAATGCGAGACAGTATATGGTGAGACAATACTAGGATTCTCAACTGTGTCTTGCTTTTTCTTTTTTCCTTATTCTGCTTAAAAGGATAGTTACCTCACCAGATATGCCCTTATTCCCAGCTCTACCTATCAAATAAATTGGCACCTGTCACTTGCCATCTATGTCGCAGCTATTTGTGTATGTCTACAGGAGTCCCCACCCCTGGGCCATGGACTGGTACTGGTCTGCGGCCTGTAAGGAACCAGGTCACACAGCAGGAGGTAAGCAGCAGGGCAGCAAGCGAAGCTTCATCTGTATTTGCAGCCACTCCCCAGTGCTAGCATCACCGCCTCAGCTCTACCTCAGATCATTGGGCATTAGATTCTCATAGGAGCACTGGTCCCTGGTGCCAGAAAGGTTGGGGATCGCTGCTTTATTAGATGGTGAACTATGAGGGTAGAGACTGAGCTTTACACAACCTTGCACAGGTAGTGTGTTGGGCACTGAAGATAGGAATGGTGTGGAAACCCAGAGAAGTGGGAGTTTAAAGCTCAAGTATCTTCGCACTGGTTTATGAAAAAAAAAATCCCATGTATATTTGTGAACAGAACAAAGGTCCAAAGAATTTTCTGTGAAAAAAAGGAGAAAATGACTTCTCTTTTAGGATGTTGCAAGTTTCTTTTAAATGGGATTTGGCAGTTGACTAAATTGCAGAAAGCGAATGACCTCCTGTTATGCTATTTTACAAAACACATAAATGTGCTGTGAAAAATAAAGCTGATATGTTTATATTTCATCATAAAATTCCAAACATAGTTAGCACCTTGGTTTTTCAAAGTACTTTTGTATAAATCTCTTCTCACGTGATTGTAAGGGCAACCCAGGGCTGCATACAAGGCAAGTATTTGTCCTCTCGCTCCTCTCCTGCAGACACTGAGGTCCTGGAAGAGGAGTGAATCAACTGGCTGCTGCTGAGTCACAGGCTGACTCAAGAATTAAGAGTAATGCTCTTCCTACTAGGTCAATGGCCCCAAAGAAACACTATGATCAGCAAGAAAGGGGGAGAAATAGATTGTTCTCTTACTTTCCTTGGAAGGAAAAGAATTCAGTTTTATGATTTAAAAATTAGAAATGACTAGAGGGGTAAAGTTGCAATCTTCTGCTCAATAAAAAGCAACATAGCTTAGTGAGAGAAGCGTCAGGGAAATGTGTGTTCTAGGGGAACGTACCTGGAGAGTACTACGTGGCTTCCATTTTGACTTCTACTTGGACAAGAATAATTAGCATCACTTGATTCGAATTTCCACATGTAGCGATATTTCCCTGGATTCTTATTGCAATCATTAAATTGCACTTAGAATATACATCCTTGGCACTATACATAACACAATTTCCTTTCTTTCTTTGACTATTTTCCTTCCTTCGTTCTTTCCCTTCATCTTGCAGCTTTTACGGTCACTCCCGCATTTAATGAACTAGATCCCATGAGGATTGCCGTGAATACAGACATACAGATGAAATGAGCAGCTGTTTCAGCTGCTCAAAAAGCAAGAGTAGATGGGAGAAAGGCTGAGGGCAGAGATTCTGTCACTCGCCTAGTGCCTGCCTGGGACGTCACGCTGGCTCTTAGACAAGGACCTGTTTCCTAAACATTTAATGGATGATGAGTAGGTGGACAAATGGATAAGATGTCTGAATCTAGATGGTAGTGTTCCAGTTTCTGACCCAGGAAAAGGGTTAAAACTTCCCTTCTCCACCTCATTGCTTTTTTCTTTTCAGCAACACCCTTTCAGAGGGAGAGGATGGGAACAAGAGAAGCAAATTGGCATTCCAGAGCTCTTTATTCAGCAGTTTGCTCTGAGTTAATATATGGGTTACATTCCCTGTGAACGACACTCTCCTAATTCTAGCAACATCATAAAGACACTCAGCTGTGTGTGTCTGGCCAGTTACTGACTACAAGTACAATGCATGGAAGAATGGAAAAATGTTAACATTAAAAACGAACAACTTTAAACAAATCCAGAAGAAAACAAAAAAGGCCTCACCCTCTCCTGCCCAAAACTACATAAAAACTAATGTTTTAAATTAAAAAATTACTGGAAATCATATTTTAAACTTTGTGCTCATCAGAATAATCCTATCTGGAATGCAGAAAAGAAGGTGGAGGAGGAAATGAGCTGGAGAAAAAGAAGAAAAGAGTGTTAGGAAGAGACAGAAGTACAGAAGGAAGGAAGAAGGAAAAAAGAAAAAGTGGAGAAGTTAGCTCCATGCTGAGATGACAAAGTGACAAGAGAGGGATAGAGGGACAGGAGCACCAGGTCAGGTCTTGGGGGCAGGCGAAAGAGAACCTTCTGAGGACCTGATCAGCAGACATAGGTGGGAGAAGACACCCTTCTACTAGTCTCCCTAGCTCTAGAAGGTGAACTGAAGCTGACAATCATGAATACCTACTCCGTGGCAGGCACAGTGCTGGGTGTTTTTATATGTAACATCTTATCTGGTCATCCAGCTCATAGCAACACTGCAGGTAAGGCAATTATGTCCATTGTACTAGTGACAACACTGAATTCGGAGATTGTCACTGGTGGAGCTGGGACTCTGGACAAACACCGACCTATGGACAAGAAAGACACTGTTGTCCACAAAGGACTCCTTTACCTTGCTTAAGCCTCGAGACAACTCTGAAGTGAACAATATTATTTCTATTTTGCATAGCAAGAAATGGAGGCTTCGAGGCTTTGAGGGAGCCATTCACAGTCTAACAGCTAGCAAGAGGCCCAGTATGCATGCGAACTGGGACACGATCCAGGGCTTCTTCTGTTTCACTGCACAGACTCCTTAAGGAAGTAGCCAGCTCCCTTCCTCTCGTCCCACCCCCAATTTCAGCCTATACCTGTGGGCAGATGAAGGCTGAGTACCAGACCAACCAGGATCCACATGGAGGTTTGGGCTGATGTCTGATGGTCATCCTGGCTCTGACTCTGCATGGAATGGAGCCTCTGGGCATTAAAAATAATGGTAGGGTTATCTCGTTTGTGCTCCCATGCAGTGTGGCAATCTTGTCTGTTAACAGCTCCCGAAAGGCCCTAAAAGATAATAATTCTCATTCTAGGAATGGGAGTTCATTGTTACCATATGAGGCCACCGGTTTTACTGTGGGCTAGCTCTAGCTACAGTAAGTTTTTTTTCTTCCTCTATAACTTTTACCTTTTGGTTCTGCTTTTTCAAGAAAAACGGAGTCTTTCATATATCTACATATAGCTATTGTGTATTCTTTTTTTCTTCTCCACGCTAACCTTCCTCAGTTCCTTCAACCACCGATTATAAAACATATTGTCTGACAGCCTCTCCATTCTTGATCCCTATCCATGGAGTATTCAAGTTTGTCTATTTCCCTGGTGAAATGTACTATCAAAAACTGATTATAATACTCTTAATGTGCTCTGAGTACTGTGGAGTCCAAAGAAGTCATTACTACTCTTTCTCTGGGCATGAGACCTCCACTGTCACAATTAAGATAATGCTAGCTTTTCGACAACCACTTTGTGGGGTAGAAAGATAAATAAACAAGCTCTTGTAGTATAGGGCATGATAAGTGCTTTGAAGGAGGCAGGCACTGTACTATGGGATCACAAAGGAGGAGAGGTAGCTAATTGTGTCTGAAAGAGGCAAAGAAAACTTTTTGGAGATGACCCCTGAACAAGTCAAAGAAAGAGTTAACCTCGTAGAGAGAATGGAAGAGCTTTCCAGGTAGATGGAAAAGATTTTTGCATAGATGAGCTGGCATGAAAGAACATGGCAGTACTGATCCCCTGCCCGCTCCTCCTCCCTCCTCCCTCCACCGCCTCTTCTCTTCAATTCCTTTCTTCGGTTTTTCTCTGGCTTCACTTCCCCCCGTGATGTTCTTTTCCGTCAAGGCCTGGGGATACTATGTTCTCCTGTTTTAAGAAGTATCCATTGTATGGAGTCTTCCTATAACACCAGAGTACTGCAAGCATTGAGTGAGCATTAAATAGATAAAGCACTGGCAACATTAAGTACTTTGATCCTGCTCTTTTTGGAGATGGTACCTCTACCTCGGTGGACTCTCCGATGAGGGAAGAAAAGCCTCAAGTATCAGAAGGCACGCCAAAACTGCACAAGGTCAGAGGTCTTTGCCCTTTATCGGCTGACCCTGTTTTTCTCTTCAATGCCTCTAGCCAGAAGTGTATGCAAAAAGACATTTCAGGATCTCAAAATTCTTGTTTCTATCATTATTATTCACAAACTCTTACTGAGGCAGAGTTCTCAGGCCGGAGATCAGACAGTCTAGGACCCTCACCTTTGCAGGGGAATCGAAGAAACTCACGATGTGATAACTCACCCACCTGTTATTTCCTTCTACATGTTCCTTCTCTGCCCTTCAGCCTCTCCGTCACCCAAAGCCCTCCTCTGTGAAGAGTGTATAATAACTCAAGGCTTCCCTTAAACCTCTGACAGGTGAACAAAGAGAAGCAGCTTTCACAAATCCATGCTATCAAAGGATAGAAGAGAGAACAGAACCTTCAGGAAAGAACCCTAAACATCCCACCAGAAAGTCCCAAACAACCCTAAAAAGTGAGAATAAAACTACCAAAAGCTGACAGAGGGTAACAAGCATTATTTTCAACCCACATTTGTCCTTCTAAAAAAAGCCAATCAACTACTGAAAAAACCCCTGAAATGTATGAAATCTACATCATTAACATATTTCCTGTCCTCACAGTGCTTATAAAAAATGTTTCTGAGCTTTTCCCTGGCTCATTTACAATGATGAGAAGGAGCAAAAAGGAAATGCAACAGATGGGGCTACCATCCTCTCTTGCAGTAATTTATCTTTACTGGAGGTAGCTTAGGCAAGATTTCAAACATTCTTCAGATGCACCAATAGCTTATTCCTGCCCAAGAACAATAAGGATGAGGCTCCTTTAAAAAGCTTCAGGTTATAAGCCATGTTTACTACTATCTATTTTTGTTGTTTCTAGAAGAGATCACCTCAGCTTCTCTCCAACCCTCCCCAAACTGACTCCTCGAGGATCTAATCTGGTTCTGATTTAGAGCTGACAGGTGGTACATGCATAATTAAAGATGACCTAACACAGAATGCTCTCATTCCTGGCGTATTATCAGACACTTAAGCAAAGCAATTATCAGTAGGCAATCTTTTCTGTCAACAGAGATGGAGATGAAACATTTCTTCAATTAGAAGAATTCTGCAAGAATGCTGTATATATATCCATCTGCAAATACTTGAAAATCTTTAGAGTTTAATACTAAGTCAGCTCAATGGAGCACCTTTGGCCAGTTAAACTGTGGTCCCTCCCCCACCCACTTTTCCTGGAAGGACACGTTTTAAACAGCAGAATCATTAAAATAGGAAAAATTTGGGGGCGTTGTCAAAGATCCTGATCCTGGCTGACAAGGAAATCTCTGTATTTTTTGCCAAAGCCCTGCTGGGGTTTGCAAATATACCAAGCCTTCCTTCAAGGTTCAAAGCAAAAAGGATAGGGTTCAAATAAAAGTAGGAAATTCAATTAAAATTTCTCCTTCAAAGAAGGATTATTCCCTCCCTCTGCTCCAGTAATGTCAGAGGATTTAGAGAATTACTATCAAGCTTTAAAACTTCATCTTCAAAATCAGTGATTTAAAGGATTTTTTTTTTCATTTTTGAGAAATAAATATTATTCAAAAGAAGAAAGGTCTTGACGAAACGATGAATTTCCCACTTCAGGTGAAGGAGAAAAGAGGCACAGAACTTCCTAATAGAGTACTGTGTTTTTATAAATTATAGTGTGTGTACTTATATAAATGAATGCATTTTAGCTTTCCTTAGAACAGAAATTGCTTTAATGTTATAGCGAGACGTGATTTTCTTTTCTTTTTTTAAAGGGTGGTTTATACATTAATGGGTTTTTTGAAGCCCATGTAAAAACTGCCTTCTATCAGACAGAGAACTTCACAACGTTTGTGGCGCATATTTTGCTACAGTTTACAAGAGGTCTTATTGTTTAAACTCTAATATCCTTATGTCATATGTGAACAAATGACTTATTGTTCGTTTCAACATGTCTTTATAGGATTTCTGGTGGTAGAGCTGGTGTTGTTGTTTGCATTTTTTCCCTCATCAAGTCAGAACAAAAGTGTCTTTTTCTGCAGCACTGGGAACTCGGGAACATGGCAGTGTGTGGCAGCAGTTGTCAGTTGGAAACACCATAATGATAACGTAAGTGAAGTGCGAATGTTAATGGGTTGACTTCTGACAAGTAAATCAAGGTCTATAGAAAAGTTTCTTCTATGCAGCAGACTTTAAGGTAAGGCAAAATAGAAGCACTTAATAGACCAATTAAGAATCATCCAGTAAGCTGTTAAAGAGGCCAGGCTGCTCGGCAACAGGACCCAATTCCTTCCAAGATGTGTTCTAAAGATGCTCCATTTAGAATATTAAAGAGAAAATGCCAGTAGTCTTTGGGAAAAACATAAGCAGGTGGAGAGGTGGTTGTGATGGCGGAATCATTAATGGTAGATTCGGCAGGACTCAAAGCTTAAGTTCATTATATTTCACAGAACTAAGAATAGCTTCTGAATGAGCACTTACAATTCTCCATAGACCTAGTTCTCCTATGGAGTGTCTCCTTTCTCCCTTTTCAGTTTTAATGGAAGAAAAAGAAGAGAATATAGCCAGGCATGGGTAGGTAGGCAGGAACAAAGGAGCCTCTATGGTATGGAGGAGCATCTAAACCAATTCCATTTTATATGCTGTTAAATTCTTTCCATCAGGATTCAATTCAGAAAAACTCAAAGGTGTAGTATGTCAGCATGCTACATTAAGAAGGCATGACAAAGAAATATATCACATGTGTACTAATGTGGCAAACAATAAAACACATGTGATTTCCTAATTGATATAATGAATAAAAAGAAAATATAAGATATAAGGCAAATGCTATCATCGAAATGAACAAAATTAAAAAGGAGAAAATTCTTGCGAGTTTATTTAGGGAGAGAGTCTCATTTCCCATACAGCTAAGCGTCCCAGAGTTTTCATATAACTCTACTAAATAAAGCAAATCTATAAACATAGTCTTTGTATGCTAAGGATGGCACATGACACTAAGACATTTTATATCATGCCTTTTACATTTAGTTATTATTTTAGAATCAACAACATTTTAAAAGTGATGGTACATTATATAGAACAGAAATATCAACCATCTTATTGTTAACCAAGATTACTCCTTTCTATCTCTCAAAACTACTTTTCCAAATATCTTGGTTTTACTAAGTTTTATGCTTGGATGAATAAAATAAGACTGTAAGTATGGCTACAAAATAAAGACTATATTATGATACCCTGATATGAATAGAGTATTATTTTGGAAGAATAAAAGTCAAATCCAAGATATCACTGTCACTGCTATCTATTTATGTGCTCTGTTTCAGAAAGGTTGCTCAAAACCCACCACTGGGGTCCCTTATAGAGACATTCTGCAGAATTCCATATGTTCTCCCTGTTACCAGATTATCAGAGATGCTTATCGAGTTTATTTCACTATAGACAGAGTGTAACACATAGTTAAGAAAGTCAAAATGGATGTTGGTTCAAATATCCATCCATTCATGAGAGGACATTTACTTTCTGGTTAAGAAGTGACCACGACTAATTCTAGAGCACTTGGTACTGGCTTTTTCAAAAACTGGCTTTGGAAGTTAAACTGGACAAAGGTGACTAACATGTCTTCAATGACCTAGAAGGCAGCAGTACAATCAATACTCTGATTTTCTTCTAATACTTTCCCAGAGGTGGTATGACGAATCAACCAAAAAAAAAAAAAAAAAAAAGCCTCTCTTCACTGCAGGGGAATAAAAGAAAATAGAAGTGAAAACAAATAATGTTTTTCCTCACAAACTGCACTCTAGGAATGAACTGTTCTTAACTTTGAGTTCTTACACAAAATGAAATGTTATGCATTGGTACAACATGTTTCCCTCAGGGATGGAAGGTGATGAGAAGAAACAAGGGTTAGGGGAGAATTAAAGAAACATACGTTCTTATTAAGGCAGGGTTCGAAAAGAAACAAAATTTTACAGAGAATGACGATTACATTCTAATAATGTGTGTTGAATTCTCACAAACAGAAAAGAAAATAAGGGCAAACTCATACTGAACATCTACTATCACTCAGCTACAAATAACAAGAAAGAGAATCCAACACTAACCAGTTTATACAAATCGACTTATGTTTATTCTCTTGTGGTCAATTGTAACCTATAACCCAAGAAGACATGATGTGCGTTCACATGTACACATTTGTAACCTCTGAAAACTAATTAACAAAAAAGAATACAAAATAGCCAGGTATAACAGAAACCAGTAACTTCCATCCCTGCAGCCAGTTGTACTGTAATATCTTCTGCTTAGTGCTGACAGCCTTCTCTTACCCACTCTCATTCCAACACAATGCCTTCAGGTCTGTCTAAGTAATGTAATTTACTGGAGTGGAATTCCCTCGGTACTCTGTGCAGCACTTGGTGACAGTATCATTTATACTCCACAGTGTCGTGGTCTGACACTGATACATCGGCCTTCATCCCTCATTCATAGCAGAGCGTGCAATTTCACCTTCCACTGTGCCCTTGTGTGGTGTGTACGTACAAATTTACTCCATTCAGCCCTAATTACAAACCTTGGTTGAAGTACTCTCATTAGATTTATATTTCTTACTTCAAATGTCAATCTTATTGAAAATTGTGATTTTCCGAGGATTCATCCATTAGCAATAAACTCTAAAGCATTCCATGACTGAGTGCATTAAGCCAGCAATGCGGACATGCACTTACATCATTAGAGTAAATCTCCATTGCAAATGCTCTACATTATTCAACCAAAGGCATAATGAGCCTGGCCCAGCGGTACTCTCCAATCGTACATGAAGGATAGACTAAAACTGGCTGTTGTGTAGGAAGAAGCACATGGTATATCGATGGGATGAATTTCAGAATCTCTGTCATTCCTTAGGAAGGTGTGGGAAGAAATCACAGCCAGAGCCGAATTCATCACCTTTTGCCTGTTTGTTTGTTTGTTTGTTTGTTTTTTTACAGAAACTTCAGTCTGTGGCAACGTGCATTAAGGCAGGCAAAGATAATGGAGAGTGTATGTGTTCATGGCGGGCGGGGGTTGAAGCTGTATTTGCAAAGCTAGGAACTTTGTTAGTCACCTAGAAAGATTTACTCTTCCATTTTGTTCGACAGAAAAAAAAGAAAAAGCAGCACTGTCTGGATACACTAAAAGAACCTGGGTACCATCCTGATAAAAGACACCTTACTAGTGGAGCTGAATGAGAAAGGTCTCCACCCAGACTGATGGTCTTAATATTAAAAACCCAGAAAACCTGATGATGATGTTAATGTATAAATGACAAGTCAGAAGTTGTATTTGTGATTGGGATGGCGGGACATACTATAAAAAAAGGAAAATCTGGAGAGAAATTAAAAAAAAAAAACAAGCAAAATCTATCAACTGATAAAACCAAGCCATGGCTATTTCATATCTGTATCATATTTTAATTCCTTGGTTTACTGGTCTTGTTTATCACTTCCTGTCAGAATCTCAGGTGAGGCAAAGTCAAGGTTCAGTCATAATTTTTTTAATTTGATAAATGAAGGAACTACATTCCAGGAAGGTCCTGGAGAAGGTTGAAGGAAGAGTTTGATGTGAACTCTTAGCATCTAATTCTAAAGGTTAACCAAAAAAGTTAAGCGATGTCACCAACTATGACCTTATTATAAAACATACAATACATTTACTTTTTAATGGAAAATTTTGGTGGGCAGAAAAACACTCTTAGAAGGGCAGGTATACATTACATTAAACATAAAATAATTTGTAAAAAATAATAAAAAGTAAAAGAAGCAATAATTGTTTGCTGCTGTTCAGTATCTGGTCATCTATAGGATTGATCGGTAACCAGAATTATAACAGATGCAATATTTTCCGTAGGGAATTATACCACCATGGAAGCTTATTGCTCCTGAAGTTTTACCCATACCCACCTGAAATATTTAAAACCATATTTGATTACAACATTAGTGTTCTCTCTTTCATAATGTACAGCAGCAGGTACTACAATTAATATGCATAGATGTTAGAACTGAAACATCCACGTTTAAATAAAAGACATAGTGATAAGGTAAAAATAATGTTCAACGTAGTACTAATCCTAGAAGAAAAGAGGGGCTTACATTGTGCTAACTTAATGGCAACTTTAAAAAATGACCCTCTGGATAGCATGAGTAACGTATGGAAAATCCAGCTCTGTAAATGACCTGTAGCCTTCTGAATGAGAAATAATGAACAAGGGGCTCATCTTGCATCCATTTAATTCCAAAATCTGTACTCCAAGGATAGGTGGAACTTCCCAAATGCCCTGAAATTCTCCAACACATTCTTATGATGCAACAGCAGAAATAAGAATAAGAACACCATCATTTTACTGAGCACAGCTTTGTGCTTCATATACGTTATCTCGTAATCCTCATAACCATCCTATGAGGTAGGTACTATCCCTGTTCTTGTTTCAAATAAAGACATCCACGCCTAGTAGAAGTTAAATAACTAGATCAAGGTCAACAGGCAGCTAAGCTTTGATATCCAGTCCTCTTCCTCCCAAAGGTCTGATCTCACCTTAACCACCATGTCTTGCCGTCTGCCGCAGATGGAGACACCAAAGAGCAATGTGATTTGCAGTCTTCAATTTCCAGAGGTTTCTGGAATGACCGCCCTCTTGATTCACCTTATTTCACAAATTACATCAAACCGAAAGGCTCAGAACACTTGAAGACATTGTCATTCTTTGGAAATGCCATAGCCATTCAGCCAGTGGAATGGGGACAGCACCAACACCAGGAGTACGAAAGAACAAATTTCCCTGTGAATGCTGACACCACCTCTCTTTGGTGTTTCTTCTAGCCACAAGCTGACACATTATCACTTACTGTGGTTGCAGCAGACTCAGCAGTCAGACGAAGGGGAGTTTTTACTTGGTTTACTGCCTCCCCGCCAATCTGCGTTCATGGAGGGTACTCCAGGGCAAGCATGCGCTCATCTTGGTCCCCTTTTCTCCACCACCCCCACCCTGCACAAACAACAGAGTTTTCCCATCTCTCGGCAACACCACTAAGAAATCCTTCCCTTGCTGTTCTGAGTCTATAAACAACAACTTTCTAACAATGAGTCAAGAAGATGGATGTTGTAAAACAGTATTTCAAACCAGGCGATTACTTTTTTTAAAAAAAAGATTCAAGGATTCTATCGCTTTTTCTTCCCAACCTTCCATCAGCACAATTTGTTTATGTATGAGCTGTGTCTTTTTTCCTTCAGAAGGGGAAAATGCTGATAAACTATCACATGTAGACAAACGGCGCAAAAACCTGGCTGCCTTTTCCTACTTCGACAGAGACACATTTATTTCCCAGTGCACCACTTACCAGACAGATGCAAAGATGTGGGCAAGCCAGTCGTCAGAATTAACAGAGTGATTGTGCTTGCACTACATATTCTGATTTGTATGAATCTTATTTTTAGCCATCCACAAAGGGCAATAAATGGAAAATCTTATTCTAACCGCTACTTTTTCTGGGCCACCCACACTGCTCCACCTACCGCACAAGTTCACAAAAGTAAAAAACCCAACCCAGGGTTCGTCCTAACAAGGAATGCAAAGTGGCTAAAATGTGTGACATTTTTTCCAGTTAGTGTTTGTACTTTCATTCTTTTTCTGTATCAGGACTTTCAGGGAAAACAACATTGATTTAACTATGGGCATTTTCAAAGACTCCACAGCTGATCTGTCATCCAGTGCACAGGCAAGGCTGATCCGCGAGGCGCTGGCACCGCCCTGCCTTGAGCCACATGTCAACGAGCTTTCAGCAAAGACACATGCCCCGAAAGATTTCTGTAAATTCAGGAAGATGATACCTACAACATTTTGTTTTGAAACAATGACAGTGTTCAAAAAGTTCTTCAAACGAACATAAGCGATATCGGAAACATCGCTGCGGAGAGAAGCGGCTGACACTGTGAGACAAGTACCTTGCGAGCAAATAAGAAAAAACAAAAAAGAATGAAGATGTTTTCCAGGGGCATAGAGAGGATAGAGATGAGAGTCTACTTTTGATCACTCTCTCTTTAGACTTATAATGAAAAGTTAAGTTATAAAGGTCCCAGGATACCAATTAAAATGCTTGTTCCTTTGAGCCCTCTGCAAAACACAACAGCCAACGTATGCAGGTAGTGATTAATATTTAAAAGTCAGTTCAGCAAAATAATTAAGACACAGAAGAGTCAACTCTGAGAAAGGCATCTTTACCTGTGTGCTTGCTCATTATCCAGAAACTAGAGGAAATGTTCTGTCATCCTCTGGTAGTTAACACACGCCCTGCAGACTAATACCTTCTTCCGATAATGCAGGCTACTAGAGCAGCACTGATGAGATGTATCAGAAAATCTTTTTCGGGTTATAGTCCACTGTCATCAGAACTTCTGACGAGCATTGTAAAAACACACGGGTAATTAAGTGTTACGAAAAAGTGGGTCATACACCACTGAGATACAACCACACCGCCCCCAAACCAGACTCCAAATGACTGTGCTCTGACAAGGTGGGAGGGGTCTGAACACAGCGAAAGCAAAACTTTTTATGCGGTGAGGAGCATTTTAGTTTTCACTGGTTTAGGTTAGAGAAAGTTAATTTCAATGTCAACTACAAACCAACTAACTTTTAGTGTGTTCTTGAAATTTTATGACAAATGCTGGCTGTTAATGTAATAGGAAATTCAGATACAATGTCATAAACAGTCCGAGAGACAGTCTCAAGCTTAAAGGACATGCATGTCACCGGAGAAAGAACACCGTGACTCAGTGAAGCAAGGCGGTCAAATCGAAACTGAAGACAAAGAACCAAATTCTCATTATCCACATCAGCATCTCCTTCTCCAAGGGAGGATCAAAGTACTGTATACCACTTCCTCACACCTGTACCCTACCTGGGCATTCAACGCAATCATGGATATTTATTAAAGCATCCTTTGACTGCTGTGGAAAAGGCAAAATGTAGTAATCTGAATTGAACATATTCATTCATCTGTCACTCGAGACACAGAAAGATTAATTCGAGTCAATACAAACTAGTTCCTATTATGTACAAGGACACAAAGGATGTGAACGGACGCAGAGAGAAGACCCTGGAAGAACCTGCTTTCAAAGAATCTAAGTCTTGTACAGAGGATAAGACCTAGCCATACTCAACGCCAGATTACAGATAATTTCTTAAAACAAATTCTCCTCTAGCAGCTGCTTACTCTATACTTCCTAGTCTACTGAAATAAGGTTTGTGGATGCATTCTTAACATTTCTCAGATGAATCTTTCAACAATTCCCTTAATTTTTACCTGGGTTTTCTTTCAGGGCTCAAAGCCCTTCCTCAGTTTGGTTAAGTGCTAGGATTCATCCCGATCCAAAGTCCTAGCACTCTCCAACGGAAAGCCCAGAGGTATCAGCAAACCCAAAGAATACCAGGACTAGACGAGAGGGATAAAGGATGCAAAGTTGAAGGAAAACTCTCTGGTCCACAGCACACGAAGGGATTTATTTCAATCACATTTGCCACCATGAGGTATAAAATTAGAATTTTATCGAAGTCCGTAATATTTGGATTATAGATGGGGAATGGGGGATTCTGGCTAATCGACCTTTTCCATTTCTCTCAAATTGCCTTGTAGTATATTGATTATGAATTTTTACATAACTGCAAGGACATCAGTTGATCTAACACTAAAATCATCTTGTACATACTCGATTCTTTCTTTTATGACTCCAGAGGCCCACTGGGATCTTACAGGGCCACTCGATAATCATTTTTTTTATTGACAGAATGTAGCAATGAAAAGAATCAGTTAATAGCAATTTCCATTTGATAAAAATACTAGCGAGTCCGCATAGATATCTGTTCTTAAAAGAGTGATTAATATAATCTGAAGGGAGAAAAATAAGCAACTAGGAGATTATTGTACTAGAAAATGACATCTGAAGACATCATTCCTAAGTTCTACTGACTTGTGGGATGTATCAGTCCCGAGTATAGTAGCTCCTTGCATAACGTCATTTTGTTCAGTATCCTTTCATTATGACACTGATGAGATGCTGTAGGAACTCTTGTTTATTCAATTAACCTGTGGTAAAAACTGATTTCGTCATACGTAGTTTTGCTTAAAGTCACAGAACCTACAATAACGTTAAGTGAGGACTTGCTGTAATGCTTGTAAATTTAGAATAAGTTGATTAATTGAAAAAGGTCTGGAAAAATACACAAAAGAATGAGTTAACAGGTAGGTTGTATCTGGGTAGCTGGATTATAGGTAATTTATTTTTTTATTCCATTCTAGTCTATTATTTTATAAATTATGTACAACAAATATGTATTGCTTTTACAACCAGGAAAATAAAGATACTTCTGTTTTAATGAAATGACATAACTATTCTCTAATTCTGCTATGTCTAAAATTAAGAACGCCTAATACAAGGGACTCAGCATAATAATCTGCCCTGCTGACAAATCAGAGATGAAATACAGCAAAAATCTGTTAAAAATAATACATTGTATCTTCTAGTTAAGCACTATGAAGACTTTAAAATCCTGCTACACTGCAGAGCTTTGAAAATACTGTTTGAGAGCAAAAGAGCAGAAACACTCTTTCTCATCACGACCCATGGTCCATGCACTCTCCAGCTGCAACAAAGCTCCAGGCGCCCGGGCTCTCACAATGATCAATTTAACAGGGGTGTCCTTGGAAGAGTGCAGTATCATCCCCTGGGTTAAATCATAGCTCAGAGAGAGGTATCACTTTGCTAGTGACAAGTGCATCCAAAAAAGAGCACACAAATAATTTCTAAAAAACAACGTACTGGAAATCATTAGAATAAGTTGATAAACTGTGCTACAATCAAGATCACTTGGTGAGCAGCTCCATAACATGCATGGCTGAGTTTATTTGGAGACTCACAAGAAATACCATCCGAAGTTTTTGCTTTTATATGTTAATGTACGTTACCAGACCACATATCACCCCTATCTGCACAATTAGTGTATATGCAGATAAAGAAAATTCATTTTGATGATGGCTTGAGCAGAACATAACTGTGAAAGTGAATGTTACAAATAACCATATCATACATTCTAATAAAAACAAATAGAATTGGCTTCAGAACTATGCCAAATGGTTCCCCATGACTATAGAAGCTGAATATATATGTTCGTAAAATTGTTTTATATATCACTCTTAATATCACTAATATCACAACTTTAAGAGTGCTTCCAAATATAATAAACAGAATAAATATAAACAAATAGCTGAAATTTAAACTCTGGCACTGGAAAGGTGGTAAAACCCAAAATGTGAAGAAGAATAAAAATGAATGAAACTAAAAATAAAACAAAATAAAATGCTCAAAAAAAAGAAATGGTATATTTTTCTATCCTAAGTCAACATTTGAAGATTATTATTAAGGCATGAAAATAGTACAATAAGACCTCAGTGAACCAGACCCATTTGAGGACAAAGTTTTTTTGTTTGTTTCAATTTTCTGGTTAATTGACAGCTGGAAAATGCTTTTTGGCGAAAATCTTTTCAAAGCAGTTTCCTTTCCTAATTATAAAACATGTAACCATTCCCAAGTGATTCAGCAGGTCAGTGTCATCAGTTACAAATATCCTCCAGGGTACAGTCATCTTCTGAACCTTTATCTCTGAAAAGGAGAAGTGGAATATGTGTGGTAGGGTTGGGTGTGTGGGAGGGGGTAGGTTTTGAGTGGGGGTGGGAAAGTAGAAGGGTAGTTAATTCAGGGTTCTGGTTAGTTGGGTTCCAGGTACCTAGGCTACCATTAAACATGAATTTGGTGCCTGGAACCAGGGACATCTGATTCCTAGGAAACATGAGAGCCTTAAGGAGAATCCCCAAGGGTCTGTCTTTGTTAGCATTCTCTACCTTATGTGATTCTGTCTGGGTGACTGTTGGTTTGCTGGTCTTCTCTAGGAGAAACATGTGTCAGTGTGCCCATCCAAAAATTATGGTCTCTGAACTCACGGCACTGAATTAATTTTCATTAGATTCTGTATCCATGTTGTTTCAACTCAAGCGTAGGGTGCTGGTAGCTACATGTGGATGTCAAGGAGGAATAAGCACTTACTTTTCTCTTAAACTGGCTGACCTAGATTTTCTTTTCTGTAAAAACCTTCAGTTTCACTTTTTTAAATATCTTAGCAGCTCCCTATGGCAAATGACTCTTAAACTTTTGTTGCTTTGCCCTGTTCTCCATCACCTAAGTGAAGGGCGTGGAGAGTTTATTTCTAAGCAGGTTTGGAAAGTTTGAGGTGGGAATGAGGGGACTGATTTTTATCACAATATGTATTGTAATTTTGATGGCTTTATACTACCTCTTCTCTTGGTTATACCATTTCTTTAAGCCAAGTACATACATATGTATGTATATGTACATAATATGCATACACATACATAAATAATCTTGATGTTGTAAGGATAAAGTGGGGTAATTTAGGACAGAGGTTTCTGAGCTTTTTGAAGCTATGGACCTTTATGCACTGCTTTTCAGGAATTACAATCTTGGTCAGAGGCCGGGCCTGAAAGTAGTAAAGAAAAGCTGAAGAAAACATGGCTATTAGGTTCCATGAGAATTCACCGATTGTTCTCCAAGATCAGCTTTCTAGAAACATAGACTAAAAAGCAAAATTCCCCCAAAGTAGGGCCTGCATGGACTACCTTACTGGGTCCAATACTGCATATTTCTCACAGGGCTGCAGGTCACTCACTAAATTGTTCTGTGATTTATGGTATAGTAATATCCAATACTATAAAGATTTAGTGATGGGGGAATAAATTATACTTCATTTAAAGTATGTAAAACAGGCATTATAATAATTTGAGGCCCTGTTTCAGGAGAACTATATGCTATTAATTTTCTTTCAAAGTTTTCATTTTCTACCAGGCTTCAACCTGGTTCCTGCCTCAATATCTACCATCACTGGTCAAGATCTGTTACATGCCACAGCTATGCACACAGCTCTGTAATCTCGTGCACGCTGGCACCCTGTACGTGGACTCATTTATGAGCAAACATGTCTGATAAACTGGAGTAGTCTCCCTATAGGAGCACAAGTGGGTACATATTCCCTCCATCACAGTGAAGCAGCTTTCTTTTATATGCAAAGGGCATTTTGATAGAGATTACAGTTGTTTATGGCATATTTCCCTGGTAGTTTCTGACAAATGTGTCCTTGCACTGATAGGAAATCCATTCCTAAGACTGAATTAGAGCATTCTGCAAATCCCTCACCCTTGCCCAAAAGCACACCAGGAAAAGTATCGGGAGGTGTGAGGGAGGGACACGGCCATCTATTCTTACTCCGCCCTCACAAACAATAACATCCCCACCAAGCACTAGTTGGTTACTCTGCATAGTATTCCTGGAATGAAAGTGAGCTCTGGTATTCAGTATTTTTCACTGTGGTAAAATATCATTTTATCATTTTAGTAATTTTTAAGAGTACAGTTCAATGGCATTCAGTACATTCCATTGCTATGCAACCATCACCACCATCCATCTCCAGAACTTCTTCATCTTCCCAAAGTGAACTCTGTACCCGTTAAACACTAACTTCCCATTCTTCTCTCTTCCCAGCCCCTGGAAACTATTATTCTACTTTCTGACTATGAATTTGATTGTTCTATATCTCAAATAAGTGGGTTCAAACAGTATTTGTCTTTTTGTGTCTGCCTTATTTCACTTCGTATTTTCAAGGTTCATTCATGTTGCAGTATATCAGAATTTCATTTTTTAATGTGGAATAATATTCCATTGTATGTACAGACTAAAATTTCTGTATCCATTCATTGGTTGATAGATATGTGGGTTTTCCCACCTTCTGACATTGTGAATAATGCTGCTATAAACATGAGGTGTACAAATATCTATTCAGGTCCCCGCTTTCATTTCTTTTAGATATAGACCCAGAAGTGGAATTGCTGGATCATGTGGTAATTCTATGTTTAATTTTTTGAGGAACTGTCATACTTTTTGATATTCAGGTTTTTTTAATAATAAACTTTATTTTAGTGCAGTTTTAGGTTCACGGCTAAATTAAAGAGAAAACAGATGGTTCCCACATACCCTGGTCCACACACATGCATGGTATTTTATAAAGTTGCTGTAAGTACTAGGTGATCTGAGCGCTTTGCCTGAGGGCGCGGGAAGTGATCCAGGCAGGCTGACCCAGGTTGGGCTTGAAGCTCTAATTACCTAAGGTATCTCAGAAGGCTTCTTACCCCTCCGGACTGTGGTTATGAAACTGACTGACATAAAAGGTCATCCTACAGAAACACCTGATATGTAGACGTGGATACTCACAGAAGCCAAAGCAAGAGTGAGATTAAGGAGCATCTGATCTGACCCACTTCTTTCACTTCATGGTGAAGATGCTTCATAAACTGGAAACCTTCCATCCAAGAATGCTGTGCAGAATAACTAATTAGTGCTTGACAGAGATGTTTCAGTTTGTGAGGGTAGAGTAATAATAGATAATTACATCACTCACAACTCTGTCAGTCCTGATACCAATGCCATTAGCCTCTGTGCAGCTCCCAGAAGTTAGCTCTGGAATAATTCCTGTAGAACTTTTTCAGTTCAGCACCTATCACTTTTTTGGTCTTATTTTTCTGATTTTGTGATTTTTATTTTAAACACATGCAATTAATCTATCGCCCGGATTTTGGGCTCTGCTAATGTTTAGGAAATAGATATCCTCCTTCATTATACATCTGCTTCGGAATTGCTTTAACAGTGATTATTCTCAATTCTATGGAGTTGTAATAAAAGCACTCAAAGTTGTAAGTGCTACTTTGAATGATAACATTGACCACATCCAAGTAAAATGTTATAAATCATGGGGCTTATCCACAGATTTAAAATGCTCAGGAGTTTCTCAAACATTTTCTGGACAGCATCACTCATACTATTTTTACACTCACACTGACTCAATGAAACAAAAAAAATTCCTACAGTGAAAGCTTAGAAATACACAAAATGCATATATATTCACAGGCTTATATGTACATTTACATGAATGCTCACGTATATCCAAGTGTGTATTTGTTGAGCCAAACTCTTCTACTTATTTCTATTAATCGACATGGAATAAATGACTCTTGTCCTTAGTAGAGAGGTGACTGGCTTGATCCAAAGCTAAAACAATAGCATGTTGATCTTCAAAATACGTCAGTCCTGAGAATTTAAAACCCCACAAAAACCTGGACTTGCTGACTTGGTCTGTTTGTTAAAGATGCCTCCTTTCCCCCATGTGTTTTGTAAAATCAAGTCACATTTTAAGTGTATGAGGGGAAGGACAGTATGATGATTCACTCTGAAAGGGAGCAGTGTGTTTCCAACCTGGGAAAAACAAAGATTTTCCTTTTTGAGTGTGTCTAAAAGTACGATGAGCACACTTGCAAAAGGACTAGAGCTGTCATTTTAGCCTAATAACAGCACTGTTAGTCATACCTGCTGAAAACAAAGGGCAATCAATGACTGGTACCAGCAGATCTGGAGTAAAGCTGACAGATAATGACATCTACTTGGATGGACTTTCAAATGTAATGGTGATGAGAGGACCTTAAAATTCTCTTTTCTGAGAGATGAGTCAATGTACCAAGTGAAGCACTAAATATCTTAATTCAGTGATGTTTAATTTAAGTAATATTTAATACACTTTTCTACTTTTAACACTCCTCTTTTCAGTCACACTTGAGCTAAACCAGTGATTCTCAAAGTGGGGTCCCTGGACCAGCTCTGTCAGCATCACCTGGACATTTGCTAGAAAAGCAAGTTCCCAGCCCACCCCAGATCTACTGACGTAGGAATTCTGGACAGGAGGCCCAGCAAACTGTAATTTAATAAGCCCTCCAGATGATTCTGATGCAAGCTCAAGTTTAAGAATCACTGAGTTAAGGCACCACCAACATGCAGAATCTAACCCAGCTCCCTTCTTCAGTTATAATTTTCAAGATATTTTGTTAAAAGAAAAGTTATTTGTGTGTGCTTAGGCTATATGTTATTATCACCTAAGAAAATTCTTACCATTGTTGGTTTGAGAAAAGAACCCTTAATCAAAACTTACATGTAATTTTTCCAGGTCCTGTGCTGGCTTGGAGTCTTAGGATGCAGGGAACCGGGCGAAGGGAGAGATGAGAAGGCTACAGCAATCCATTCAGACATGGACCCCAAAGCTTTGTGGGGCAACCTTGTGACGGGTTAGTGAGTGTCCACCTGATTGGGGAGGAAGAGTTGTCATTAGCAGTAGCAGAGTAAACCACACCTGTTAAATGTTCCCCCTCCCTCCTGCTCTCCTGCTTCACCCTTCCCCCTGCTGTTACGACCTCAGAACGATCTTACTGTGCCTCTGGCTGTGTACCTCTTGATCTGTCCACATAAACACAACACGATAAAACAGTCCATGGTATTAATGCCTGGGCTCCACCCTGGTGGAAGCCATTATTTATTGAGTATTTCCTTTACGTGAGCATCCATCGCTCGCTGGGTGCTCTCCCGAACCCAAAAGCAGTTAGGAGACAGGGCAATCAGTTTCTCCTTCTCTATTTCTTCTCATGAATGTTTTCTTTCAACAAATCAGAACACTTTGGTTTAAAAGACACATGTGGCTTTAGTAACAAGACGACACAGGAAGCAAGTCAAGAAAAAAAGTCGAGAATTTTGACTGAAATGAGATAATTCTATGATATCTCAAATGTTTGTTTTTAAACTAATAATACATTCCTTTTTTTCTGATGCTAAATTAATGCATGCCTATTATAGAACATTTTGGAAAATATGGAAAAGCATAAAGATCAACTGTAACTAACCTTGACTCTGATAAACCACTGATGATATTTTGTTGTATAGGTCCATAACCTCTTAACTAAAACTATTGGGCTAAATATGTTTCAGAATTTTGAACTTTTTGGATTTTAGAGAGTGTGACGATGCAACTACCACTTATCACGTAATACTCCATCAGAGTCTGGAGCAGTACTCCATAAACACATTAAATATTTTTTTGGCAAAACAGATGTACATTCCTATTAAGTCACACAAAACAGAGCCTCGCATTAGTTCAGATCAGGTTTTCCCACCAAAGAAGTTAGCAAAAAATCCTTTTGATTTTTGAAAACTTTTGGATTCAGAATTGGGGATGAAGGATTATAGACCAGGATTCTCTTTTCATATACACAAAAATACTTCAAGTTTTGTTTTCACTTTTTCATTCAATGTAAAAAAAAAGTGAGCATTTTCCTGTTATTAATTTTTTTGATGTGCTTTTCTATGTCTATGTAATATTACATCCCACAGAAAAGAGTTTTATTTATTTAGCTATTTCTCTCATTTTTGGAATTATATATTGTTTTCTTTTTTGGTTTGCTTGTTATTGCAAATAACACTTTGGGAGATATGTATGGATATCAGATTGCCTGAATTCTGAATATTTGCTCAGGTAGATTCCTAGAAAAGGAATTATTGGGTAAAATGGTATGAATTTTGATGACTTTCCAGAAAAGTTGTACCAATTTAAACTCCTGCCACAGCCTAAGTTTAATTGCCCACTTTATCAAAGGCACACAAAAAAATACACTTGCACCTCACTTATCTTAACAAAGTTCTAATCAGTGACAACCAATACTTAGATATTATTATTTTTCTTAAAGAGAAGACAGTGAACAGCTCATTGTTTTTCACATAACAAGTGAGAGACGAGATTAATGTAGATTTTGTATCAAATTGACCATAAGACCATAAGACCATACTGAATTACATCTGGGCAATGGAGGAGTTGCCATGTATCCATGCGGTCTTCACTTGGAAAAGAGTATGAGGGGATATGGAAATTATTCACACACCATCATGAGAAGAGAAGCAGTCAGCTGCCGATTATCTGTGGGCTAATAAGGTCTGATTCTGGACTACTGAGGTCTGGAGTTTCCCTTTCTTTTGGTGTTTTCCTATTTCTTGGACATTTCGCTGCTTTTCAGCATGGCCATCAGAGAGCAGGAAGAGATGTGAAGACAAAATCAAATCAGACAGGCGAATAACAATGGCTAGCCCTCCTGAGCGCTTACAATGTGTCAGCTCTGGTGCTGGTGCCCTGTATGCATTACCTTATTTAATGCCAAGTGCACTGGTATAAAAACTGGTAGCTGTGAAGTTTGAAAGTATTAGCATGCTCATCAGTCCCTCTTCTATCCTAATACCTTTGGAGGAATTAGAGGTTTGGAATTTCATTCAAGTCTAGTATTTTGAATGATTCCAAGATACTTCAATGACTTGATGACTCCAAGTCTGGCTATAAATCATAAACTTCACCTTCATGCTTTTTTTTTGGTCAGCATCCTCCATAGCATCTACACAAAGGAGGGAAAATGGCATAAATAACATCCAAGAAAATCTAGATAATAGTAAATACTTTGAAGGTCCTATATTGACAGGATGGAGGCTATATCTCAGAGTACAATAGAGAGTTGAGAATCTCAATTGCTGTGTATAACACAAAACGGTATATAGGGAGAAAATATGAAGACATATACATAATAAACATTTAAAAAAACCAGCAAACATACAAACACATTCTTTCCAAATGTAACTATAAATTAGTACTAATAAATCAGGGCTCACAACCCTAAGTTCCTTTACATTTACAGCTTCTTCTAATAAACTTTCTTTTACCTTTATATATACTTAGCCTTACAGGATAACTGGTGTAGAGAATGCCACAATCTTTATAAGCTAATAAAAGAAAACTGAAGAGATATTTATTTTGTATATGAAATGAAATAACCTCTTTCCTTTATCTATAAACTCAATTGCTGCATAGTAGAACATAGTATATACTATAAAATGACTAAGGTAGAGAGAGAGAAAGAGAGATGCGAAAATTTTTCAATTTTATTTTTGGGAATGAGTTAAATTGATCTTCTCTACAATCTCATCTAAAAGTAAGGACTGTTTCGATCAAAATTATCTAAAGACCAAAAGACTATCAAGAAGTGGACCTTTTCTGTGGTTTCTCTTTATTACTTAAATAGCATTCCCCAAGAACCAGGTATAAGGTGGGTAGAATGGCTTCTAAATGATTTGCCTTTGCCTCGATCAGATGCATGGTTTATTTTCTAAGTACACCAGGGCTACAGAGTGTGAAAAATAAAGTGCGAATAAAGGAAATGACCCCTCAAAGAACATACTTCGTTTTTTTCCAAAGGGCCTAATTGCTTGGGGTGATGGGGAATACAAAAAAATAAACCACCAGTAATAGAGAAATGATTTCCAGAAGCTTTTTAGATATTCAAACTGTAAAACTAGCATTTCTAAAGCTAATTACGAATTTGGAGTCTCTCATCTTAAAAATATACTTCGAAGCGGCCCACTTCTGTTTGAATGCTAAACCAAAGTCTGTGCAATTGGCACATTATCAAAGCAAAAAAAAAAAAAAGCATCACTTGAACAAAGTTACCACTTTCAATGTCACTACTAAATCTTTAACTGCAAAATACCACAAGCTAAAAACTAGTAAGGCCATGTGGTTATGTTATCTCAGGTTTATAAGAGTTTATAGTTTCCCAAGCCCTAAGAGACTTAGACCTCAGCTACTCACAGCAGCTTTGTTATCTTGGGCAGGTCATCCACTGTCTCTAAGTCTAATACCGTTCACAGATTCTTGTGAGGATTAAATGAGAACACACACAGGAGAATTTCTGCAAACTGTAAGACAAACATAAAATGTTGGGTATCATTATTCTTTTTACTAACAACTGTGTGAGGCATAAAGATATTAATCCTCATTTCATAGTTAAGGAAACTGAGAACAGGAAGATACAGCAAAAAAAAAATCCCCAAAACAAAAAACAACCAAGTTAGGAGATTTGAGTTTTATCTCTGAATTAGCCACAAACTGACGAAGTGATTCTCTGTGACTTGATTTCTGCAATAAATTAAGGGGGTTAGATGAGAGGGTTTTAAGGTCTTCTTGAGGCCAGTGGTTCTGTGATCTGTGAGTTGGCCCCAGTAGGGATGGGGCAGCCTTAAGAAAAACTCTTAGGGAGCAGTCCCTCCTGAAGGCCAAGCCACTGTGAGGCCCAAGGCAGCACCCACCAATCTGAGACCTGTAGTGCTGGGGCAGGGTGCTTGAGCAGCCTCCTACCCCCAGGGATGGGACAGGGATTAACTAACTCATTTTGCTTGATTGAGGGGAGGTTGGGGGCATCCTACGTAAATAGCCAGGGCTGCTGGGGCATAGGGAGGAGGCACTGGAGGAGCTTGAAACAGCAGCTCTTTATTATTTCCCTACTCTAACAATTGGCATAGCCAAGTAAGTAGATACTACCGGAATGTCGATGAGACTTAGAGCCCCACGGTTGTTTGGCTATCCGTTTCAAAGAGACAGCCACCTCTGTGGGCCACCCACCTTTCTTGACTGAGTTCCTACAATGCTGGGGAAGATATGTAAAAGGGCTACTTTTCGTAGTATGAGTATACATCATGGTCACATGGGAATTTCACTTTAAAAAGACTGGAGCCACTAACTTAGGCCTCCACTAATGATATTCTATCAGTGCTGTCTAATAATCCTTTTGTAATGAGGAAAATGTTCAATATCTGTGCTGTCCAATATGGCAGCCGCCAGCCACCTATGGCTATTGAGCACTTAAAAGGTGCCTAGTGTGACTGAAGAACTGAATTTTAAATTTTAATCAGTTAATTTAAATTCTAATAGCCACATGTTGTCAGTAATTACCTTATTGGACAGGGTGGCTCTATCTAGGCTGCCTCACATACTAGTTTTCTTGGATGTATTACAGACCCAAGAACCCCATAGGGCAATACCCAGTCATTCATTCAAGAAGCATTTACTGACTCCTCCTGGGTGCTGGGCACCATTTAGGCATCTCAAATCAATGGCGAAGAAGAGAGCCATGGACACTTTTTTGTCCTCATGGCATTTCTCAGCTCTATCGATTTCCAATGACCTCACAAAGCCTTGAAGTGGTTCGCCAGACTGCTCTTAGGGAAAAGTGGGTGAGGAGATATGGTAATGCTACACTAAGCACGAAAGCACTGCTTTTTCATTTCTTCATATTTACTGTTAGAGAAGCTGGGGGAAAGTTTAAAAAAGAGATAGTTGAATGGTTACTATTCATTCACTTACAAGTAAAGTAACATATCTCAGATATGAGAAATTATCTGTAAGTGATTTACTCTTGTACAAGCTTAAATTTACTTAAAAGAAAAAGTCAGTGGGACCTGCATTCTTAAGCTCAGAAAAAGTAAATGGCATTTAATTACAGCAACAGTTATAAAAAGTATAAGTGGGTCTCCAGCTGCAAGCAGTGGGCAAAGGAACGTTTATACCAATTAGCTGTGAAATGATCAGGTTTTCTAGAAGGTACTTCTTGTATAAGTAAGGCTGATTGCATTCTTTATCCCTTCAACTCAACTCTTAGCTAAGATTTTCTTACTGGCTTAATGGGATTTGATGAGCAAAGCCCTATTTGCTTTTCCCCAGGAAACTACAGGTGGAGGCATTTTTATCTACATCACAAATCTATTAGCAACAACATAATTTCTGAGAAACATAAAGGGGGTTTGGTTTAATGCTTTTCCAATTTCCAATATTGCTTCCCTTCCCAAGAACTCCTGCTGTCAGTTCTCTTCTATCAGTTCTTCTACCATACTAGGATTTAGAGTAATACAGAGCAAAGAAGACAAAATTTTCAGAATCGTTCCATGCTTTGAATCTGAATCCAGGTTTGCTTAAATTTAAAAGGGCAGGGACATCACGTTCTAGGATACAGTGTTTTTAAAGCTAATTTTCTCCATCGTATTTATATTATCACTTGAGGTGAAAGATTCACCAAACAAAACAAGCTGATTTTGCTCAGCGGTCCCAATAAGGTTGTCCTTGGATGACACGATAGCTTCAAAATGCCACTCTGGTCTCCTTGCCCAAAGTCACACTATTGATTTTTAGGGCTAATAAAAGACGCTTGTACATCTACCTACCTACACACACACACGCACACACACACACACAGTCACTTTTTTTCCTCTAGATCAAGTAGAAAAATAAACTACAGTGGTCAGAAAACAAAATAAGCGTTCAAAACTTACTTCCAAAAATACAAATTGCACTTAGAGACTATCATCTGCTAGAAAAGTCAAATCTCAGATGTTCGACTGGTCTCATGCTGTACAGGACTATTACTAAAAATTTGGTGACAGCTTTAGCAGTACATACACATGCTAGCTGTACGTGGTCCTGGAGTCTTTATTCATATTCAGAAACACTAAGTGGCATAGTCATACACCGTTCTATGGCCGGAGGGCTTTAAAATGAAAGAGGTCAACTGATGTTATTTTTTTGGAAATTAGAGAGATGGATTTTTTTAAAATCTACATTTCAAACAGAATTTTAATAGTCACTTGTATAAGGCAGAGACCTTTGAATCACAGTCTTGTGGCTTTTGTGTTTTGTTCTACTGGCATGGGAAGGTGATGCAAGGAAATGTGCTTTTTTTTTCTGCAACAGAGAAAGAACTGGGGAGGAGACTCAGCCATTTCAGACAGGATGGAGAAGATTAAGATAAAACATCTCTGAAAGTTTCCACTTACACATTTCAGGCACTGGGACCAAGTTATTCTAGTTGGAGAACCACAGCTAGAAAATTCACTTCTTTGATATTCAAAGTGTTTAAGTTCCCAAAATATAGTGGAGAGCTTATTCAGATATTTCACCTCTATCATAACAGGATGATGCAATCAGAACTACTCGCCACCGATAACTCAGAAAAGAAAAAGCTAAAAAGAAACAAGTGTTGAAAATACACAACCTGAAATAATTTTGAGGTTTCTGTAGATTGTATATTACAAAAAAAAAAAAAAAAAAAGATAGAATACTGGTCTGCATTTATACATAGTAATAATAATAATTTCCATTAACTGAAACTTCTATGTGCTAGGAACTGTGCTAGGAATTTTACAGGTATTATTAGAGTCTGTCTGGTGGATGAGAAAACTATGGCTCAGAGAGGCCAAGTGCCTTGCCTACGGTCACACTGGTGTAAAGGGGATGACATGCAACTGAATCCACGCTTGCATGACTCTAAAAGCCACCCTTTTGCTATGCAACGCTGCCATCCACTACAGTTTGGGAGACTACATCCCTCTCCCCAGAGGAAATGTGACCTCTTTTACATATGCTACCAGTAAAATGTCGAAGTAAAGTGATAAAGCTTCGGGTCCTACAATAATTTAATTATTTGTATAAAAAGAGTTGATTAGCTTGTTAGTACTAAAATGGTTATACTTTATATAATATAATAATTTTTTTTTTCTTTTTGCAGTTTCTTAGAAAAAGTACTATCAGGTATCTTTTAAAAAGATGACCCTGATTATTCTCTGAAGGCAAACTGTAAGTCACGGGATGTGGCAGTGAAAGCAGTGCATCAGGTGTCTCATGTCTGGGTCCCAGTCTTTGAAGAGCATCACCATCCCTGGCAATGCCCAAGCAGAAAATGCCTGAAGCAGGTTCTGATGTGGCATTTTTTTCCAAATACCATATTTTCCATCCTTATGTCAAAGATCATCCATGAAATCATACAGACAGTGACTAATTTAATTTGTAGGAGTATAGATAAGCATGCATTATAGGCAGTCCCTGTCAACTCAGTGAAAGACAGTTTCTTGAAAACTTGGATGGGCATCAATAGTGCCTTGACTCCTCCCAGGTTCAACACTTGGTCTGGGCTGTCTTCCTCCTGAGGGCTCTCTGCCTCCTTCTCCATATCTGACAACTTTGTCTCTCCCTGCGCTTCACCCATCAGCCAGAAAACCTGCAAATTCTGGGGAGCCACACATGCCTGCCAGCCTTATCTGCCAGAGGCAGGTGCCCACTGACTTCCAGGCTGCACTGGTACGGGTGCCCAGTTGGTCTCAGACAAGGCAGGGTGCTGGTGGGTTGTCCTCATGTGAGGCTGGTGGGGTCCACATAGAGCTGACCACTGCAGCAGAGGCGATGGCTGCAAGTCTGGCCTAGGACCTTGAAGACAGGTGAGGCATGTAGTGCCTAAGTGGTGGGGATGGACCATCTCAGGGAAAGGCATTACCACTGACCCAGTTATTCCAGCCAAACCCTAGGAGTTATGTTTGATTTTTCTCTCTCCCTCACTTCTAACATCTAATCCATCAGCAAGTATCTTCAACTTAGGTCTCTAATCTGTCTGCTCCATCTCTATTACCAACACCATCATTTCTCACCTGGCCCACGGCTACGGTCATAGTAACGGACTTTTCTGTTTTCAATTCTTTCTTGGCATCAAGGGTCCCCAAGACCACTCCAGGTCTGCTGATTCGCAAGGAGACTCACAGGACCTAACGTGTATGAAAGGTTTTATTCGATGAACTGTAACCCACCAAAAGTTTATTTTCTGTCTTTTCCTTTAATCTTTTTTGTTTTCTTGGCTAAGATTTATTATAGCCAGATCTCTTCTGCTCCCAGTTTGAACCTGGACTGGAGACTCTGGCCATACACCTGTCCTCACCCTTCCCTCCAGCTGCCATCTCCCCACAAGACTTCTCTCACACAGGCTCTGCTTCCTGCTGCTTCTTCCTCACATGACAAACTCAGCTTCTCTCTTTGGATTTACAGTCTCCACGTTCTTGCCACCATCTGCCTTGTATAAAAATCAATCATGCTTAATCTTGCTGTGGTCACGTACCCTTCAAAGAATCTGAGGCTATGGCCCTGAATCTCACTGTACCCACAACCGCGTGGCACCATCAGGGTCTTCCTGCAGTCCCTCACCCAGCCTGACATCCACCGCCAGGATCCTTCTTGTTCCAGTCCTCTGTCTCGAGTCACCTCAACATTTTCTCCTTTCCATTCCCATTTCCAAGCTCATGGCTCACTCTTAGCAGGCTGAGGCAGAGAAAGAATGGGGAGCAGAGGAGAGCGAGCATCTGAACCGGCAGAAATTGCTGTGTGTACACATGTGGGGGGTGGTGGGGGGCGCTTGTGTTTGTCCATATGGAATGAAGACTGCTCTTGCAGACTTTAATTTTTTTTTTTTCAGCAAACCACAATGATCAGGGGCAGAGTGGAGGAAAAGGATCTTAGAGACCATTTTACTAATAAGGACACTGAGATGTGAGGAGAGGAAGGAAGAAAGGAGAAAGTATCATTTATTGAAGGCTTATCATCTGCTTTGGATACATGGTCCCAGGTCCCATAGCCAGCATGTGGCAGAGTTGGGACCACACAGTACTTAAATGAGCATTTTCATCCCACACAAGTTTTTTGCTTGTTACTTACATATTCATATCGCTCAGAGGAAAGAGTTTGACATTTAACATATAAAGACACTTGAAATTCCCATCTCAAAAGGCAAATGGTTTTTCCCTCTGTATTATCCAATACATTTTTTTAATTGTGGTAAAATATGCAAAACATAAAATTTATTATTTTAAACATCTTTAAGTGTACAGCTGAGTGGAATTAAACGCATTCACTTTGTTGTGCAACCATCATTACTACCCAATCCAACACATTTTTAAGTATTTTCTGAATAGTAAATTCAAAATAATATTGAAGGGACACCCCCCTGCCCCCCGCTGAAAAAAAAACTGAAGGGAAAGACAGGTAGAAAATAAACTTTTGTGGGGGTTACATTTTATCTAACAAAACCTTTCATACACATTATGTTCTCTGTGACATATTCTCCGTTATTCTCCTACTCTTGAAACTGGAACCGTGAGAATGCTTGCTGCTGGTGAAAAGGTAGCTTTTGTTGTTTCTCCAGGAACTGTATTATTGTATCCACTTACAAAAATGTTACGGAACCCAGGACAACACAACCTTCCACATCTCCTCCATAAAAGGACAAGTTAAACAGTATTTCTTGGAAAGATAGGCATTTACCAGTGCACTGTGTCTGGATGGAGCTGTCTCCGCCACTTCTTTTATTTAAGCAGGGTTTAAAAGTGTTGGCACAGAGCACAAAGAACGTCCCTTAGCTATTCAGCATTTCGTTCAACTCCACGATATATTTAGCAAGATTTCTTTTTTTCCCCCTTCCTTTTTCAGTTTAATGACCTCAAATGTACCAACATCCTGTCTTACCTAATCCCCTAACAAGTTCTATCAAATGCCAGGACAGACTCAGACAGCACTGCAGGCAGTGAGATCATTCGCTAAGAATTCATTTTTATTCCAAAAATTAGGAGTGCCAGACCATTTAACACAATCTATCACACAGCCAGAAAATTAGCTTGGCACTTGGAAGGAAACAATTAAATTCATTTTTAAAAACCTTTCTTTAACAACCTGATAACTCTCCCCCAGAAAAAGATGCTTATACACAAAAACTTTCAACATAATGGGAAGGGTTCAAGGATCCTTAGAAGCCTGTAAATACACGGACCCTGAAGAATACATAAACCCAGGTTAAAATCCCTTGCTGTGAATGAATTCCAACAACAAGAGTTCACTTGTCCATGGGGCCCTATACTGGATCCTGGTCCCTGGACCATCCCAGGGTGATATTCTCTGGTGCCACTTTAGTCTCTGTATGAGAAATGACTTTTCTTGTTTTGGTCAAACTTACTGTCAACATGGTTGCGCCTCTCACCAAGTCAGATGGCCACTCTTCGAACTCTCGTCTCTCTCGTCAGTCTACGACATATTTGCGCTACCCTGATATTCTTGGGTTCTGTTCTTTATTTTCCTCTCACAGATACAGCTGTTCCCCAACACCCATCCCACCCCCCATCCCACCCCATTTATCACTCTTTCCCTGCTACCTTTCTGACATTTTATAATTAAAAAAAAAATTAAACTTGATTTTTTTTCTTTACCATAAAAGTAACAGTCTCCATGTTATATTTAATTCCTTTGCCTTTTCTTCAAAAACACCCTTCAACCTTTCATACTTTTGCCCTTTGGGAATAATCTGCCCACCGCTCTTAGTAGCAGGCCCCGCAGTCTCTGTCCAGCCAGGGACAGGGTTTCTCCTCAAGTGGCAGTGTGCTGCAGTGGGAGGAGAATAAGCCTGAAGTCAGACAGATCCTGGTGCCGTCTGAAGTTACTAGCTGACTAATTTTGGTCAACTAATTTAAATGAAAGCTCAACTTCCTCATATAAAAAAAGACAGGAATGATAATACCAACCGACAGAGTTTTCTTTTTTCTTTTTTTTTAAGGATGACTGAATGAGCTGATGTATGCACAGTTCCTGAGACACAGAAGGTGCCTAGTAAATGGTGGTTTCCACTCTGTGGCCCCTCTAACTCTTCATTTATGGATTCAGCATACATTCTGCATTTTAGAAGCAACCCTTGCTACTGTCTATTAGGTAGTCAGGACCATTTATACCTGGAGTCTTAAGTATGCACCTGAGATACAATTCACGTACCATAAAATTCAATAGTTTTTAGTATATTCACAGAGTTGTGCAACTATCACCACAATCTAATTTCAGAATAT